>NW_022689540.1:283046-302370 GCF_011630105.1 Anneissia japonica | reverse complement strand
TGATTTTTGTAATATTGTCAATTAAAAGTGTGTGGGAAGGAATATAAAATTTACTTGGAATTTCAGATTTACTGGTTTATCTGTAATATTTAAACAGTTTTTTACCATTATGAATGCCTTAAAAAGTCGGTCTGTGACCATGGAATTGCCCATATGCCTAGAGGACTTTAGTCCTGCATCCAGCACATCACCAAAGTAAACCTTTAATGGGTACGACCCTGCCTAGGATCTAGGCCTAACTAGGATCTAAGCCTAACTATCCCGGCTAGTGCCCGAATTTCCGCCTGACCCTAGGCCTAGTAGGCTAGGCCCAGAAGGGCCTAGCTAGCAGCCCAGCCACTTGACCCCTCTCTCTGGCCTACCCTAAGCTCTTGCCTTACAACTTAGCTAGGGGCCTAGGCCTAGCTAGGCCAAGTCTAGGCCTAGTAGTAGTAGATAGACCTAGCCACATAGGGCTTACATTAGATAAAGGCCGACTAATTAGTAACACAGGCCTACCAGTTCAGGGTAGTGATAAACTACTTTAAAATTCGCCCGAAAATTCAGTGCATACGGTATCAATTATTGTTGTACAGCTGTGTTCCTGTTGCCTTGCCTGTTGACCTTGTTTAACTTTTAAAGCGTTCTCTCTTTTTCCGCTAGGCTAACATAATATGGAAATATTACGATTCTTGCGTCATTCTCAAGCTAACTGCGTCATCATGCGTTTTCGTTGGTAGGTAGAGAGCGTTTCAAATTCACATGACCTAGCTTTGATCTCAAATCAGTGATAAACTGGTCTACAGTTTCGGCTTCTGAAATCTTGCTTGCACAAAACGTGATTTGGATCTAACATGTGTATAATGATATTGATAAACAATTGAAATTCTCTGTACAATATTATGCCAAACAATTAGAGGGGAATTCCTTATGTTGTGGTATATTCCTTATGTTGTGGTCATAAGTCCATTCAACAAACAACATAAAACATATTTTTTATGTTGTTTGTTGAATGGATTTCTTTAATAATAATATTAGTCTAATATGACCACAACACAAGGAAGTCCAATTATACATATCAAAGTTATTAGGTTAAAGTTCTCATGTTGGTGCATGCATAAAACGTAATTTCCTAATATCTGAGATTGACAAACAAAATTTTCTATACTATATATACTAATTTAACGAATGGACTCCCTTGATTTAAGGACATATATATGTATATTTAGATACGCAAAGTTTAGAAGTTTAAAGGAGAGGACTTCCTTATGGTGTGGTACTGTAATATCATTATAAACCATTAACAAAAAACATAAAAACATAAAAATTATTAAGTTGAATACTTCGGTGCATAAATATAACGTAATTTTGGGATATATATTGAGATTTATATAACATTTGAGAATGTACTGAACATAAAATCTTAAATATTTTACATTTTATCAGCAATCTATCAGAAATACGGGGATTGGTTATACTGTAAAGCCTTCGGAACCCCTCCAATACTAAAACTGGGATAAAACAGGCAGTGAATATTCCATTTTGATTTAGTGTAGATGTTTTTTACATTTTTATGTTATTTGAATTCTTTTTATTTTGTATGATTCATATGTTATATTTTCCACAAAAAGATAAATGAATGCCTGAACTGATATTTTATGGGTTTCATATTACTTTATACACAGTATTGATCTAAATTTAATGATTATCCAGTGAGCATTGTTGATTATGATAGCCGAAATATTATTAGAGTTTAATTAAAACAAGAAATTTACATTGATGAACGTTTAATCTTGGGATTCCGCTCACATGGTACCTGTTGCCTAGTGAGGTCATTGTGAAGGTCAGTCGTCACGCATGACTGGGCTAGTGAAAAAGAATAGCATTTTACTGTTTTTAAAGTTACTTGATTTACATTGTTGTTCATTGTGGTATTTACGGCTTATTGGAGATATGAACAAGAGTTTTGAAGAGATAGAAATAAAAGAAGCCAGTAAATACAAATGGTGTTTATTGTACCCTCTGTGCAATATAAAAAACTTGCAATAGCAGTTACATTAACGGTCAGAGAGATTAGGTTGAGTCAGGTGGAATTTAGCCTTTTTTTCCTATTCAAAACCTAATTAACTTGTGGTCTGTCAAAAAGTGGTCAGGTTGAAACCTGACCAACCGTACCGGTGGCTACGGCCCTGATAGGTAAGGGGCCCAGACACATTTTTAGAGGTTTATTTCAAGGTTTCTTTATTGAAGTTTTGCAGTATCTCCGGAGACATCCACACATGAAATTTAAACAGATCATTGTTAGTGTGACAGGTTATATTATGGCCTGTAATTAGACCTACAAGATTGATGCAATACAATATTAAAACAATGTCTGTTTATATACAGGAATTACCGGATGTAATATGTGTTGTATGCAATGAAATAAACTAGTATATTGTGGGATTGCACACTGCCAAGTTCGGCATATTATATTACCTTTTACAATCATTATAAAACTGAATATTTTTTCTCGTTGGTGGCGCTGTCCAGAATGAGAAAAAATAATAAATATGAGACTTGTGGTGGCAAGTCTAACAAAGAAACGTGTACATTTTGAAGTAATTCCGAATTTTCTGCAGTAAGAAAAAAACCGTGTTTTGATATATTATGTAGTCAATTATAGCATTTAAAATATTTATAGAGAAATTTCTGACATTTTTTGAAAAATACCACCCTGAAAATTCGTTTAAATTTAAAATATTTTCAGGATAGATTCACCAGGGTATACCCTTCTTCAATCTTCAGTCATGTGAAAAAAAGTGTAAAAGCCATAGTCACCAAGAAGAACTTTTGGCACACTGACTTTGATTTCGCCCTGGCCCACTGTGTGCGGCCCTGTTACAGGTCGGTAGAAATCTTCTCTGTAAATGTAAAGTTTTCTTGCGTAATACCGGCAAGAATACGATGCCCTGTAAGGACATAGTTTATTAAAAAAGGGTTTTCCATCAGGACCACCAACCCTACCCCTCCGCCATGGCCAAGGTGTGGGGTGGGGATCGTGCATTTGGCGGGACCAATAAAACTTGCTTGCGACGCGCCTGTAAATTGGTGACGCATTTTTATTGGTCAAGGAAAAGTCTTTGACGCTTAGAACGCAATGACGTCCAGGCAAATATTTTGACGATCCGGCCATGTGAGGATTTGCCTGAGCACCCACTTTTAAGAGAAGATGAAGACTGACGAGTGAGTGATACAAAAAGTAAATCCTCCTTTTTTAGTTAGTGTAGGGGTAAGTTGAGTCACTACTATATAGTTCTGTGTGACTTGGGTAGGCTTCTGGGCGTGCGGACCACACTCCATACGGTGTAGGCCTAGGCTAGAGTCGTTTCGGCCCTGACAGGCCCGTAGCCAGGTCATTTAAAGGGGGTTCTCTGGGCGGGAACTCGCCCCCCCCCCCCATCAAACTGGCCCTTTTCAATCTCGGCCCCTATCAAACTCGCCCCTTGCAATCCCGCCCCCTTACAAACTATAGTGAACACAGGAGTACACAGTTTACCTTGCAAATAATTTTTTATTCGATGTATGGAAAGAGGATCTCGGGTTTTAATCTACTAGCTAAACCATCGATGTCCTATTCTAACATGCACTAGGGCGGACGTGCTATATGACACTACCCTGTACGTATGAATACAAAGATTACAATAACAATATAAAGCAACATAGTCAAAATAATGAGAATTGATTAAGTGTAGAAAAAAAAATTTACTTTACCGAACGCATTTGAGACAGAGTAACCGGCTGTGAAGTATCCGGTGCTGTTAGTTGACATATAGAGCCTGTCTCTTATACACATCTTCGTGCTCATATTATTTGTTATATTTTTATTATTCATTATTTTCACTTGACTCCCATAAATAATTTTGTTCGAAGAACATTTTATGCAGTTGTACTTCGCAGCACTTCACTTGCAATTTGCAATTTCTAGTTTTAGTCTGTATTTAATTACTATGTAGCATGGTTGTCAACCGAAAGGTTATGGGCGAGTTTGTTAGGGGGCGAGTTTGTTCGAAAGCGAATTCGTTAGGGGCGAGTTTGTTAGGAGGCGAGTTGACAAGGGGGCAAGTTTGTCAAGGGCAAGTTTGCTAAGGGGAAAGTTTGTAAGTGGCGACTGCAGAGTCAGGGGGCGAGTTTGTTAGGGGGCAAGTTTGTAAGGGGTGAGATTGTAAGGGGCGAGATTGCAAGGGGCGAGATTGCAAGGGGAAAGTGGGGGGGGGGGGGGGGGGGGGGGGGGGGGGGGGGGGGGGGGGGGGGGGGGGGGAGTGTGTGGGGGGGGGGGGAGTTTGATAGGGGGCGAGTTGACTGGTATCCCTCTGGGCGTGGGGTCCAGAAGCCTGCCTAAGGGCCCGGGTGGGGTCAGGGGCGAATCCCCCGAAGCCAGAGCAGTTTTTCTGTTTAATGGGTCTATATAATGTTATAAAAGCAGTTATGTTTTGAAAAAGATCTATGTAATAAAAAGGTGGTAATATAATAAAATAAGAAAATATTTCGTGAGTGGATTTCCCGTACAATTAAAAATCGTAACAGTACTGCATCGTGAGTGGATTTATAAGTTCTTACCTTATTATTATTATTATTATTAATATGTCCATTTTTATTGATCTAATCTACCGTACGTGTATTTACTTTCATAGTTTATATTTAAATATTTAAAATTGTTTATAAATTTATTTAAATGCCGTGGCTAGAGATACGGTACCGTATCGGAACTTCCGAATGCTAAAGGTACGGTAGTAAATGATATTACGTCATGATTAGCCAATAGAAATGACCGACTCGATTTTGGCTTTTTTGCAAAGTCGACGTCGCGATCAGGAGAAACGTGGCGTGAACAGTTACGATCAAATTTATGTCATAAACATTTAGGCCCATTTCATGTATTTCGATTGGGGCTTATCACAATGTTTGGGTTAAAAATCCTTTCTGTTATTCTTGCGTATTTTATGGTCTATCCATAGAGAATGTTCTACTAAGGCTAGGCTTAGGCCTAGGGCCTAGCCCGAATACCCGCCTAGGGCCCAGGGGCATACTTATACTATAGGCGTACTACTAGGCTAGGCTTAGGTGGTTTTCATTGGTAGCTAAGGCCTAGGCCTGGCTTCTACTATTAAAATAGTTTATTCTCGCTTGATGTCGCCAAATCTAGCAGAACTGCTATCCTTTTTATTTGTTGTAGGGCCTCGGGCTACAGAATATTAATCAGAGCTTGTCAACAACACCCGCAAACGAACGAATCTTCGATCTTTTGACCATTCCAATTTTTGATATACCCAATGACTGGGCTGAAAGATTCAGCAAAAATTGCCCAAAATTACCCAAACTTCCTGAAAATGCATTAAAATTTGAAAAATACGTGTTTTTCACATGTATAATTTTCCTTTTAGTTCAATTTATAAACCAATTTTTTATTTTAATTGTTTGTGTTAATTATTAAAATTAATAATTATTCATGAGGTGATAATACGGATAGAAAAATACGCCCTCAGTCGGCCAGTGTTATCAGTAGATCAGTTTTATTATGTAATGCATTAATTAAGTAAGATCAATGGCAGCTCAAATCACAAATAAAACAATTCTGAACCCATGTTTATGGCAATTAACAGTCAATTAACAATGTTATGTGCACTTCGTTGAGTTTTGCTTACTTGAATCATAGAGAAAATAGAACAGTGTTCTATTTTCTCTATGCTTGAATGGACTGAAATATAGTCTTTGTTACTTCTTAATTCTTCCTCAATGACAAAAATATTTAATTTTCTTAGAAAAAATAAAATACCCAAGGATTTGAACGGAATACCCAGGAACCCAAGACCAAGTCAAAATACCCAAGATCTTGGGTAAATACCCAAGCAGTGGTCACGCTGAAACACACACTCACTACTCTTGCAGCAGCAGTGCGCTGAATGACGTCACGCATGAATCGGCGTTTCTATTGGCTGATCATGACATAATATCATTTACCGTACCTTTAGCAATCGGCCGTATCTCTAGATATACTATATGAAATAATGTAATCATTAAAATTTATGATAATTGATATTTAAATAAAGCAAAAGATTGAAACATGTTAAATACAGACACAAAGTATACATAAACCTATTTCTAGATTATAGAAAATATGTAAATCTGTATGAAAATGATATAAATTTATATATATACATAGAAATATTATGCGTAAATATGTATTTAGTATAACAAATTAAATTTAAACAAAAATATGAAAGAAGCAGAGGAAGAAAGAAGAATAAGATAAAATTGAAAATGAACAATAATAATTATTTTTTCATTATTGCATCACGTTTTTGTGAAAATAACCCATCTTAAAGGACTATCTGTCGTTTCCTTCTTTGCTACAGTGAACGAAAAATGTCAGTTATTCTATGACGTTTCGTAATTCTTTATCACTAAAAATTAACACTCGTTTTGACACACTCCGTTCTGTTGTGTGTGTGTCTGCTGTTGAAAACAACCTTCCTAAATTTGTGACTGGCTATGATGACTGAGATGGACCATGATGACTTTTTTGTTTGGGATGGAAAAAAGGAGTCAATTTCCCAAAAATGCTCAATCAGCAAATAGGTTAGTGTGCGCTGTGGACAGTATGGCTATGGAATTTACTAACCACACAGTCCATAGAATCAGGTGATTAAGTCGCAAAACTTTAGCTGCATTTGGTGGATTAAGTCGAAAAACTTTAGCTTCGTTTAGTGGCGCCATTTACTCTAGGTAGACGGTGACCGGTTTCGTTACCGGTTGGTACATTTCTTACAAACATTCAGGCAAAGGCCAGTCAAAGTTGAGACGGGAGCCGGGTTTTTATCGATGTTTGCCATCCTTATACAGTATGGGAGCCATCGTAAATTCATGGTTTGCCGGAGTTACGTTCAATTTAAATCTCCGAACTTCTGAAGATATTCTATGAATGAAGGCTTGTATCGCAGTGACCAAATAATGAATTAGGTGCTAAATGTTGATTTAATGCTGGGTAAGTTAAAATCACACATTCCGTCCGAGTGGGGCTCATTCAAAAATTTGAGGGGGTTCGCTAGAAAACAGGGGGGTTCGCTAGAAAAGGGGGGTTCGTCCGAACCATAAAACCCCCCCCCTCCTGGCTACGGGCCTGCCTGAGTCGATTCGGCCTGGGCGATTCGGCCCCGGGTCGTTTCTGCCCCGAGTCGTTTCGGCCCAGGTCGTTTCTGTCCTGAGTCGTTTCGCCCCTGAGTCGTTTTGCCCCTGAGTTGGTATTTTTGTCATGTATTTCGGCCGCAGTGTATGGAGCGCCGAAGATGCAGCCGCGAATAAGTTCATTGCAGTTCATTGCGGTATCAAATCTTTCTTTTTATAGAAACAACGCAAATGTCAATTGGTTTGGAGATATGTTTCTCTTTATCGTTTCTGTACGATATATATTTGGATCATGTTTATAAATGCTTCAATAAAATTTATATTTATAAAATAAATAGGCTTATAGTTAATTTAGCGGATTAGTTTGTCATAAGTTTTTTTTTTTGCGTCTCCATTTACATTACCAAATGTTCTATTTATAACAATACATAGGTCATATAAAATAAATTAAAATATACTGAATGATGTGATAATGAAAATAAAGCAAATATATAATTGTATTATTAAGGCCGACAAAATCACTCATTGCATAGAAATTAACTAAAGAAATTATTAACTACAGTATAATTTGAGGAAAGAATTAACGTTTTCAACAATTATGTTGAGGTGAAGCAGACACATGGTTTGTATCTTCTTGTTTGTTTCATTTATTGTCGATACATATTTTGATTAGGCATGTTTATTAAATACACAAATAAATGGAAATAGTAAAATATAGTTTAAATAAAATTTATACAGTAGACCTACAATGTTAATGGCTGTTTCAGGCCTCTTTTGATATTAAGTAAGCCTTAAATTTCACTCACAAGGCCTATTGTTGCATGGAAACTAACTACAGTATAAAAATCGGAAAGAAATGGCCACAAACAGGTTCCCACGGTCAGACATGATTTGTACGCCGCCTTCAGGAATGTGTGGGCGCACTACTGCAAAGAGTGAAGTAGTCAGATGATAAAATTAGAACGGCTATTTTTAGGTGCAAACACATGCCATGGCAGTTTATTTATTTTTTATTTTATTCAACTTATAAGGCAAGAACAGAACAGGTGAACAAGCACCTCTACAGAGCCGTCTTACCACCGGAGAAAAATGAATAAATAAATAATCAAATAAATGTAAAAAAGATAAGGATTTCTAGATGTGTATAAGAGACAGCAGCCAGAACAGTGACAAAATGAGATCCAAGTGCAAAAATTATCAGGAAAAAAATAAGATTTCAATTTAGAGTTGTAAAATTCAATAACTTTGTTCTTAAAAGAAGGAAAGGAAGAATCTGATCGAATTGATAAAGGAAGATTATTCCAGATGAAAACAATTCGTTGAAAATAAAAAGATTCATGAGCCTTAGTTTTGCACCGGCGTATAGATAACATAAAATGATCAGACGAAAGTCTGGTGGTAGAACGGCCCTGTGATGAATTAAAATGCACATAATCATCAATAGAAATATCATAAATACCATAAAAACTTTTGAAAAAAATAAAGAGATCACTGATCTCGCGTCTAAAAGACAACGGTAACAAGTCAAGCTGCAAAAGGCGCAACTTATAATCAAGGTTAGGATAATGCAATATGAATTTAGTAGCCCGTCTTTGTATACCCTCGATACTATTTTATATAAAAAAAACCTTGATTATTAATAAAGAAAGATGTAGAATATAGTAGTAATTAATATTGATCTGGGCATAATTTTCATGCATTTATACAGTAGTACCAGAATGCTTGAAATACCTTTTGGGTGTCATTCCCTTCATGCATCTATCCCTGTCTCTTATACACATCTAGATGTGTATAAGAGACAGACTACAATCAGACATAGACTTAATTTCTTTGAAACACTTGGAATCATCAGCAAACATTGCCATAGTGGAATGGTGGCCAGAGCTGGGCAAGTCATTAATGAATAAAAGAAACAGAAACGGTCCAAGTATGGATCCCTGGGGAACTCCGGAGATAACAGGAAGCCAATCAGAATTACACCCTTCTATAACCACCCTTTGATAACGATTATTGATATACGAATTAAACCACCCCAAAAGATTTGAATGAAACCCGAAAGATTGTAATTTGTAAATAAGAAGTTTATGAGAGACACTGTCGAAAGCTTTAGAAAAATCTAAATAAAGCATGTCAACCTGCTCAGCTTTGTCCAGCACAGAACTTATTTCTTGGAAAACAGTAAGAAGTTGTGTGCTACTGGACCGACCTTTTATAAAACCATGTTGCAATCGATAAATATCTTTACGAACAATTGGAAAAATAACATTAAATATAGCTCTTTCCATAACCTTGGCACATATACAAAGAAGGGAAACAGGCCGATAATTCTCAATACGACTTTTGTCAAATTTTTTAAAAACAGGAACAACATTGGCTTTTAGCCAGTCAAGGGGAATTGTTTGAGTTCTAAGAGAACAATTGATAATATAGCATAAGGGAGAAGCAATCTGTTGAGCACATTCCCTTATGACAATTGGAGACAAATTATCAGGACCTGACGATTTAGTAACGTCTGAATGTTTAAGAATATCTAAAATGTCATTTTCATTAATAAAAATAGATCCAAGATTGTCATTCTTGAAAATGGGAATATTGGAAAATTCAGCATAATCTTTACTTTGAGACAAAACAGAATAAAAAAAGTAATTGAATAAAGAAGCTTTGTCTCCAGAGCTCGTAATAATATTGGGTAATGATTTGGTTTGTTTTTTAGTTCTGAAAAAAGACCAGAACCTTTTAGGATTGTTCACAATAGAAGACTCAAGATTATTAATGTACTGCCTATACTTATAGGCCAATAAGTTTTTATATCAATTGCGTAATTTTCGAAAAGTAGACCAGTGCTCGGTAGAGTTGGACTGTTTAGCTCGTTTCCAAGCTGATTTCTTTTTGTTTTTCTCATGGCGTTAATGTGTACTGTACCTGTATGTTTACCTCTCGTCTATGGTTCTGATTTTTTTTTAAATTATTCAACTTTGTTTAAGCTTTAATATTTCATTTACCGTATATGGACAGGACCCCTGCCGGCAGGAGCGGATCCAGAGATGTCCGACGGGAACCGAAAATGGGGCCGATCGAAATAACGCCGCCCTAAGGGGAGGTCCACGAAATATTTGTTTTCTAGACAGACGCTCGAATGTAACCTCTGAGGCGTTTTGGGCGATCAATTTTTTTTCCATTTTTTAACTTCCTAAAAGGGTGACGGGGCTGAGGACGCCCCCAGCGGTGTGTAGGCTCGATCTCCCACCCACCCTTTCTGACATCTCTGGATCCGCCCCCGATGGATCCATATTTGCGATTTTTTTTAGGATGATGTACTTTCGTCTTTGTAAATTCTAAAATGATAATAATGATGAAGTATTGTATGAAGGTTTGCATGTTGAAGTAATGCTGACAATGCAACGTACAGTAGATAGTCCTAGTTCTGAAAAGATTTTGTTTTTGTTTTTTTTGAGAATGTCTCATTTTTTTTGTTGATAAATGAAATTACTAGCCGCGAAAACAAACATATGAAATTCAGATATATTTAATTTAACAAATAAAATGCCAACAAAACACAAAAGCCTTTATTAAGAATCATTTAGAAATGGATAACATAATTGTACTGTCTTGTACACTTGACTTTCCACTAGGAACTGCAAGAAAAAAAGAACATTGTTTTTGAATAACCACATATTGTAAAATTATACTCAAACTAATTAAAATTTCTGACACAATAACAATTGTAAAACTTAATAATCATACTGAAAAATACAAAAAAGAAAAAGTATTATGTATAGTCAAGGATCGTAAAAAAAGACAAAATAAATCATACTAAAACACACACAAAAAAAAAACGCTCTTTAAAAATACAGGACCTAAATAAACCGCAGTGCGTACTTGGTGCTCCATACTGCGGCTGTTAATTGCAATCGAAATGCTTACAAGCAATAGGGCGCGACCACTTCTGACCTGGGTCGTTTAGGCCTTCTAGCCCGGGTCGTTTCGACCCAAAAAGGGCCAAAACAACCCTGCCGTATCGACCCAGGCCGAATCGACTCATGGCCGAAACGACTCGGAACCCTCCATACATGCCAAGCCTCACGCATTCGAGTCTCGCGCATAAGTAGGATTGCTTTTGTTTTTATCAAAGAGTATAGAACTGCAAGAGGTCCAACTGCCGTGGTTTCTCTGGAACGTAATCCTATCTCAAAAAGTACTCCCGCGAGGGGGGCATGTCCTTCAAAAGAGTGTAAAAGGCGTTCGTATCGAATGCGTACTGCGCATCTAGAACGTATTTTAGAGTTTTGAAACGCAGCATGCGTTCAATACGAATGCCTTTTACGTTATTTTGAAGGACACGACCCTTCGTGGTAGTACTTTTCAATGTTCCTTTGCCTGTATACAAAATATGGGCAGTCGAACCTCTTGCAGTTTTATACTCTTTGTTTTTATTATACATTTGAGCATAGATAGATGGCACACTACACCAGGGTTGAGTTGGGTTAGCTTTCTATTTTAAGTAACACTCTCATCCAATCAAATGGAGCTGCCTACAAGATTGCAGGCCTGGCAGTTTGTACATGTTACAGTTTTCTGGCAGCGTAAATCATGTCAGATACAAATTTCTCAGAGAGTCTTACAATCAAGATGGCAACAACAAACGAACCAGTTAATTTTTGAGTTGTCTTCAGAAAGGTTTAAATGACCATTGGCAAAATTGCAAAGAGCACAGCTTAACAAAAATGTTTGAGATAATATATTTTTTTTTCTGATGTTTCTTTCATTATTACATACAGTATTGTCATATAATTATGGTATCTCATATATTCTTTAGTTGATAAATTCTGATAATTTTTGGTAAAAATTTGAATATTTCTCTTACTATTCTTGCGATCAGATCAGATCAAACTAGCTGCATCAACAGGATCAAAGAACGTGTACACTGCTGGCCACCACGCACGCGGCTCATGGGATAGGTTCAATCGTGGACGGCAGAAATATGCATTCTCTGGAAAAAATGCGGATTTCTAACAAATTTTCGGTTATAAAAATATAACCCTAAATTAGCAAAGAATCCATTTTCAGGTATCTAGGGAAAAAATATTCTAGGGGGGTGGGGGGTGGCATGCCCGGACACCCTGCTAGGGAGGGGTCTTTTGTAATAAAAGTCTCACGCCTGCAAATTAGTCGAACTTGGCATGCATGCCCTAGTAGGGAGGCGGACCCTCCCTGCTACTAGGGCCAGGCTGCTAGGCTAGGCCTATATTTAGGGAGAGGGATGTTGGCTTACGCCTAGTGTTGCCAGTGACATAAGGCGAGACTTTTTTATACCTTGTTTAGCGAACCCACCGAACGCAAATATTGATGATTTCGAATGAAATTAAAATTTTATTTTTGGCCAATTAGCCCTCCTGCCTCCACGAAAAATGGAGATTTCAGGAAAAAAAAATAAAAGTTTTTCTTTATTTTTATTACACCCTCCGCTGCCTTGAGATAAGATATATTTCTTCCAAATTATATACTGTAAATTTGAAACATTATTAAACCATCCAATTTTACATTCACCAATAAAATTTTATTTTTATTTTTTCCTCCATTTGCATGTTTTTGGCAAATGCTAATTGCTAAATAAGAAAACAAAATTTTATTTTTATTTTTATTCCTCCCTCTTCTGATGATCTTTAAAAAAATAAGTACACGGAACAAGGAATAAAAAAAGTCTCGTCTAACGCCTAGGTGTCGGAAGGGGTCTGTGTGGACTTGCATGAAAATTCCAGTAAACGTTTTCCCTTGCAGGAGGGGCGGATCCAGAGATGTTCGAAAGTGGAGCTGATGGAGACAACACTACCCTAGGGATGTCCGGGGATCAATTATTTCTTTTTCTTTATTTCTTTCTTTTTTTATTTAAAAAAAAATTTAACTTCAGTAGCAAGAAATTTAAATATTACACATTCAAATACAATATTATAATTTTAAGCTGAACATTATTTTATTTTACCTTAGGTGGTAGTTGTAACCTGGAAATTCAGCTACAGTATGTTCCTCGTTGGCCTAACAGGGGGAATAGCTTCCGGGAAGAGTACAGTTTCAATCATGCTGAGAGAAATTGGCTGTCAATTTATTGATGCTGATGTGGTTGCCAGGTAAAGTTGGTCTATATAGATTGAGACCTTTCCACTAACCAACCAGCTGCACTAACACAGTAAATAAGTCGTTAGTTTATAAAGCGCTGTCAAATAAGATCAAAGGACGCATAGGCTCATGCCAGCTCATGCATGGGCGGATGTGGGGAGAGGGATGGAAACGGAATGATGTTGCAAAAAAAACGAAAGCCAATCGGTGTTTCTGATTGGTTGAATCCCAAAACGTCACGGCAGTTGCGTAACAGACACCGGCATGTTATCACGGAAGTGCTGATCGTGTACAGTTTTGATAACAAAGTAATACAACAATCCATTGTAGGTAAGTTTATGTTAATTTACAGATAATAGTATACTGTAGCACAAAAAGCATATAATGTACCGATAAACATAGCGTACCGTAGAATCTTCTTTCTTAGCGAATTTCGGTAGGCCTATTGGTTAGTAAAGACGATAATATAAAAATGACGATCGATGAAATTGTTCAGAGAATCCTAGGCTTACCTAGTCTAGCCTACATACTTTATACAGTGCAGTAGTATAGATATAAAAAATTGAAGTCGTTATTCTTCCGACATGCAATAGTACATTAGGATAAAGAGACTGAAGTTGGTTAGGGTAAAAGCAGCTCTACCAATTACACCTCAGCTATACATAAATTTAAATAATTGAAAAAAATGATGATATAATTAATGTCAAAATATTGAATCCCGACACGATGGTGTGCATACTTGGAGTATGTATTATACTACCTTATCTGAAACAAAAATCCACGGCCAAAAATCAAGCCTAACTAGTTCAGGCTAGCTAGGTAGGCCCTCCTAATTCCCTATTTATGATAGACCTTTATATGCCTACTCTAAGCCTACTGTAGCTGTAGGTCTATTACTAACAGGCATAGATGAAATTAATAATAGTAATTCATCTGATACTGATATTAAAGCTGAACAATATAACCCAAATTTTTTGGAAAATGATATTTATTTATTATATTTAATATTTATTATATTTAATATTTTGTAAATACAAATAAGGCCTACAGTAGAAGCATTAAGGAAGTACAATCTATCATATGATCCATCCCACCCTGGTAATCCTTATATTTTTTCACTGCCATCTGTCCAATGCTGCAGAAATATACTGATGAAGAACCTCATTTTACCATTTAGGCGAGACATTTTTTATTCCTTGTTTCGCGTACTTAATTTTTAAAAGATCATCGGAGGAGAGCGTAATAAAAATAAAAATTAAATTTTGTTTTCTTATTTAGCAAATAGTTTTGCCAAAAACATCCAGACGGAGGTGAAAATAAAAATAAAATTTTATTGATGAATGTAAAATAGGATGGTTAAATGCTTCAAATTTATATAATTAGGAAGAAATATACTTACTTTTTCTGAAATTTACACTTTTTCGTGGTGGCGGGTGTGCTAATTGGCCAAAAATAAAATTTTATTTTTATTCAAAATCATCAATATTTGCAGTCGGCGGGTTCGCTAAACAAGGTATAAGAAAAGTCCCATTTTAGCCATGAGAGCATTAAATTACTAAATATTATTGTGCAGAAAGAGACAAATAATTAACTACTGAACCTTTACTTGTATAGGTCTTGAAAACATGGTTGCAAAACATTATATTTTTTATTGCATTATTTATATTTAATACTGTTTACTGTTGTGTAGTGTATTCACTAATAAATCCCATGTTTATAATCATTGAATGAGAAAAACCCATTCCTATATATTCGATACTCTACCCCTTCCAGATGTCCTTGATTGGCAACCTGTTATCCTGAAATTAAATTCTTGGAATCCCCACCCCCAAGCATCTTAACCACCAAGCAATAACTCTACTCAAAAAACTAAAGGTTCCATGTTTTCTGATCCATGTTTTTCTGGATACCCCAAATGTTTGCAAAGATCTCAAATGCATTTTTAGAAACTTGATTGCTTTTGTAGAAATCTCCACCATCAGACAATTTGTCGACTGGTGCCAAAATCTAAATATAAAAATCTTTCAACCATGACCATTAGTACTAGACTAAACAAGTTTTTTAGTTAAAATATTCTGAGCCAGAATTGGGCAGTTTGTAAAAATCCATTTCCTCTGAAAATTGTGAGCAATGCCTTTCTATTTCTTAGATGTTGATGGTGTCTGTAAGTTACAACAAATAATGATAAATTTAATTGAGTTTTAAAAATATATACTATAGCCAAAAAAAAATGCTATGGAAATGTGGACCTACAAAAAGCAATCTTGTAGAAAAATTAGGTTGCAAATGAGGAAGGTTTGATAGTACAATCAGCACAGCAAGATCTGTTATGTGACATGGAATGTAGGACATAAACCACCCAGGACATAAACCACCCAGGACATAAACCACCCAATTGGAATATACCATTGTTAAAGTGGGTGGGCAACAGGGTGAACAATTTATCTATAGTGTAAGTAGTATCAGTGCAAATATATAGGAATTTGGGTCAACCCCGATTTTACGAATACCCGAATTTACGAACGGCTCTGGGCCTGTGCCGTACGTAAATGAGGGGTTCTACTGTACTGAAGTTTCGAAGGCGTACCAGTTTTTTTTTTTTTTTTTTTTAATAATTCTCAATAAAAACAACCATTGAACAAGAAAATGAAACTATAGATATGTAGGTATAAGATACTTTGCTGAAGTTGTACTAGTTCT
Source organism: Anneissia japonica (assembly GCF_011630105.1). NCBI lineage: Eukaryota > Metazoa > Echinodermata > Crinoidea > Comatulida > Comatulidae > Anneissia > Anneissia japonica. The sequence continues at coordinate 286,413 of NW_022689540.1, read as the reverse complement.
AGGCTACCTTATAACCTAGATAAGAAGTGTCGCCGGCCGACTGTGTGATGCCAATTTTTCGGGCTTAAAACGAAGCGTAAATGGCCTCTCACAAGCGGGGAGCTGGAATCTCAGCACTCCCGAAATGTTGGTGAAAACTCTGGAACTCTGTTTAGGTTGAAATTATTATGTGTAAATTGATTTAGAGTTATCTCATAAAGAAAAAATTCCATCCACGCATATTAAAAATATGTCTGCCAATTTCCCCGCAAATGTTGCAGTAAAGTCGGCCGGTGGCTATTGTAACCAATGTACAGTATAGGCATTCGCATGTTAATGCGATTCTGCGGACCTATTTTCTCGAAATTTCCTGCACAAATGAAGAAAAATACTGAAAAATTTAAAGAAAGTGGTATACAGAAAATATAATTAATGTTTCAGTAATAATAATTAATAATTTTATAATCAATATATCCTGTCTCTTATACACAATAAACAATGCAAATAAACAGTAGTTAAAGCATGTGGATCAATTGTGTGTTTGAATCACAAGTTCATGTATGGGAAAAGGGAGAGGCTTACTTTCTCGCAAACTTAGCAGTAAATTGTCTGCTTAGAGAAATACACAGACTGAATTTCTGCAAAATTTTGATTCCGCTTCCGTGAAATCGGCCACAAGTAAATTATTTTAGTATTAATAAATGCATGATTTATGTTGATTTATTGATTATGTTGTTGCTATTTTTTAACATTTAAATGGGAAAAAAATAAAAAAGTGTAGTTCATGGCTTTTTATTTATCTTTGAATATTTTATCATTGAATATTAATGTAATTAAATATTAATTAATGTAAATGGCAATTTGTTTGATGTTAGATTCCTTTTAAAAACTAAATTATTTAAGATAAAAAAATGCATATATTGGCTCAAGAAAATCAGTTTTAATACAGAATTTTTCATTTGGCGCCATTTTTACCTACCTGTCATATGGGGCCATTTTTACCGGGGCCATTTTTTCCGGGGCCATTCTTTCCGGGGCCATTTTTTCCGGGGCCATTTTTTCCGGGGCCATTCTTACCGTACACCCAGCAAGATCTGTTATGTGACATGAAACCCAAGACAACTACTGTACATAGTTTGTCTTAGATAAAACAAAGAACTACAATAAAACAATTTAAACACGTCATAAGTGTAGTGTCTGGGTTGTAAGACTACAATGATAATAGAGCAAGGCATTACTGGGTAATTATAAATACCTCATGGTTAGTCGGACATGTTGAATCAGAGACCGAATAAACACATAATGGCCTGAGCTGGAATATTGTTTATTGTCTTACTTAAATGTGGTTTGTTTTAAATACGATTGTAATATATGCAATATACGATAATAAGGAAGGATGCAATAACAGGAAATTACATGCAACAGTATCCTTTTGTTTTGCAGGTTTTAGATGAATCTGTTGATAAGATTTCAGAAGATGCTGTTCGGAATTCCTCCAGTGCAAATTCAAGATTAAATACATTAAAAATAACAAGCTTTTGTTCTTTTGATATTTGCTAATTAATTTTTTTTTTTTAATAGGGGAATGCTGTTTTCTCTTTTTTATAATGAGAAAATTAATATTCATCAAATGATATAATTTAAATTGATTATTTGTTTTTAATTTTATTTTTTTACACGTGCCAGATTTAATAGCTGCATGGGCCAAATTTGGCTGGCTGGCCGCCTATTAAGAACCATGGTCCTACACTTTCGGAGTCATAGAAGGATGGCTTTACCCACCACAACCAGAACCAGGACCAATTAACCATACCGATTTTTAGTATTCGCGTCAGTGAATTAAGTATTCATGTAAATACAGTACTTACCTGACTGCATTTGCATGTGTTTGATGCTTACTGACAACTGCAGTTTCTGCAGTTGTCAGTTACTGCAGTCACACAATCAACAGTTGGTTGTGAGAATGAATGTTCAAGACCACACCCGTCTTCAAAGCTCTTGTTGAATTGAATCTCAAATGAGATAACGAAAGCACTCTAATGACTCATGTTACTGCATAACTGTTTTATATTTTTGATAAAACTAATTTTAAATACATTTTCCCCTGAATTTGTGATTATTCATCATCAAGCCTAGACTTTTACTAAATGTGTGACAAATTTATGATCACGCATTTGTTTCTGCAAAATGCGTATTATTGTACATCCAAAATCACTTTGAAATGCGGAACTGTCCTGCACGATGCAAGGCGGTTGGTACAATAACTATGCAATTGTGTCAAAAGCTTTGGAGTAGTCGAGAAAAATTCCAATTATATGCATTTGATTATCTAGCAATTTTGTCAGTGAAATATAAACAGCATGTGATGTAGTGTGTTTTTCCTTAAACCTGAATTTAAAATCTGAGAAAATATTAAAGATTTAAAAAAATTCTTTACCCAAGGAATACAGCAAATACAAATACAGTCAATTGCACTTTAATGTTAGTATCATACAGGCAAGGCTAATTTCTCCATAAATTTATTTGCAATTCCTAGCTCTCCTCGGACCAAACTTCTTGTTGAGCCATTTCTCCCGCTCGCGAAAACATTTTGATCCCTGACTGCCTTCTCTCCTAAATAAATCCACACGATTGGTTAATCAACCAGCCAACGGGTCATCTTGTCGGGGAAATATTAAACATGTTTAATATTTCCCCGACGGCATATAGCTATCCCTGACGCAGTCTCACTATTTACCCATCGCGTCTGCATTAAACTCACAGACCTGACACAATGATAAATCAGCTGCACTGTCTGAGTTGTCATTAACACATTTTTTGTTTTCAAACTTATGATTTATACAGTTGTAGGCATATTCTGTTTACCAGTAGTGACTGTACATAGCCACAATAGTCAAATCACTAGAAAGCATGTTAATACTGTACCAGTATAAAATAGCTGCTAGCATAAAGTAGCTATAGAAAGCATCGAAATAGCTATAGACCAGCATGAATTACCGGTGTACGGTAAGAATGGCCCCGGAAAAAATGGCCCCGGAAAAAATTGCCCCGGAAAAAATGGCCCTGGTAAAAATGGCTCCATATGACATGTAGGTAAAAATGGCCCCAATAATCAAATTCTGTAATAAAACTGATTCAATATATTACACTGTAAACCCCATCTAAACCATATAATTATGATTGTAGAACTCTGTTTGTGGGGTTTACCAATACACAGATTGAATTTTTGGAAAATTGTGATTTCGCTTCCGTGAAATTGGCCACAAGTAAATTATTTTAGTATTAATAAATGCATGATTTATGTTGATTTATTGATTATGTTGTTGCTATTTTTTAACATTTAAATGGAAAAAAAAAATAAAAAGTGTAATTCATGGCTTTTTATTTA
>NW_022689540.1:266155-281797 GCF_011630105.1 Anneissia japonica | reverse complement strand
GGAGCTAAAAACTAATTTATTTTAGTTCTCAAATATGCATATTCTTTATGTTGATTTATTAATTAAATTTTTGCTACAAGGTAATTTACAACATTTGTTTATTTATTTATTTTTTTTTCTTTAATTTTATAATTGATGGCCATTTTTTATTTCTTGATTCAATTATACAGTATTTAAATATTTGAAGATTTTAAAAAAATATATCATTTCTATTACCGAATTTTTCATTGGGGCCATTTTTACCTACCTGTCATATGGGGCCATTTTTTTCCGGGGCCATTTTTTCCGGGACCATTTTTTCCGGGGTCATTCTTACCTACATTCGAATTACCTGCACATCCTTTATGCTGGTACATCCGAATAGATAAAGATTGTTACCTTTTCTAGTAATTTTTCATTCTGTTCTACAGTGTCTGGAATTGTACTAGCATATTATTTGTTTTTTTATGTACCTTTACAACATCAAGTTGAATAGTAGAGTACTTTCGATTTGCTAAATGGAATCACTCATGCGTGACTGTCCTACCGGGCGTCCTACATTCTCTGCATACATAGATTTGGCCAAATTGCATCCTAGAATCCATGTGACGAGGAGAACTTAAGGTTCTTGCATGCGCAGATGACTTTTAGTGACGTCATTACGTTCTATGTCCTACCGTCATCGTTCAGTCGTAAGCTCCCTGTTGTAAGATCCTATATACATACAAGATTACCTAAAATTGCTATAAACCTCTTAGGAAACATCTTGTTTTACACCTAGCCAGCGTAGGATCAGGAGTCCAAACCCTCCCTTCAGTTGCCTCCTGCATCCCCACTAGAAAAAAAAAGTCTCCTGGAGACTATAGTCCATCTCCCACAAATTTATGATACTTAACATGTTTTTGCTGCTGTATTATGAATTGTTCCCCCGGAGGTTAGCTGGAAATAATAGGTATCACCACATGCAGCAATATATCATAATTAGATGTGCTCATAAAGGATTATTTAATCTCCCGGATATTACTTCTTGCAGTTTAGCACTCATGAATGATAGTTTTCAACAACAAAGCTCTAATTCCTTCTGTTTAAACCATTGCGTGTTTGGAGTTGTAACCTTACGCTTTTCATTATACCTAATAACAAAAGTATACATGATATCAATTGGTTTTTTTTTCTCTTTTGTAGGGTCGTCCCACTTTTATTTGTTCCATTATTTCCTTCATAATCAGCAATTCAAATTTTCCATCAATAAGCTTTTCTAACCAATATAAAAGTATTTTTTTACTATTGACATATTTATCACTTATCCTAAATTTTTTTTTTTTTTTATTTCCTTCACATCCAACTCTGAGTACACTCACTACTTCCAAGATTAAACAATGCTTTATAAACTAACACCCATATTCTTTAGTCGAACTCCGAACTAGAACTCCATTTAGTCTTAGTTGCAACTTCAACTTCAATTTGTATTCACAAACAACGTAGTCAAAGTTCTAACTACAACTAAATCAAGTCCTAGTTGTAGTTCAGCTGAAGACGGCTGGCAAGCAACAACTATCAAACTAACCAATGAACTTTTAAAAGCCCCATTCCCAGCAAAATTTCACTAAAAACTGACTTTTTTTAGAAAATATGCATTTGCATTACTCCAATTTTTATAAATCATGGAAAAATATTGGCATGAATTTTAGTTTTACGCAAAAGAATAAAAAAAAATGAGATCGCACAATGCGGTCGTTCGGTTAGGCTGAGATATGTTTGTTTAAGTGTCAAAATCTCAGTCAGAATCAGTTTTTTAACAAATTTGAAATAATTCCTGTGAAATATTATATTCACAAGTGTCAATACTAACGGAAAATATCATGTCGGCCGTTTTTATGTGTGATAACAGAACCTAAACCGAGGTAAGGCTAGGCCTAGCCTAGCAGCAGCATTGGATAGGCTAATGTTTTCGGTGCCTACGATATTTCTTCTCACGACCTATCGCAAAATCAACATGAAAAATTCATCCGCATTTATTTTTTGTGTGGAACACAAAAAATCAAATTTCAGTCTTATTTTATATTTTTTTCATTCTTAGTAATGTCTAAATTCATTTAAACTAGCAATTCCGTATTATATTTATAAATCTTTATAACATTATACAAAAATTAGATTGGGCCGGGAATGGGGCTTTAAGTTTTAGCTTGAACTACAACTAAAGTTTGTTTTAAGAATACCGCGGTCAATCTCTTATTGAGGTCTAGGTAGTGGAGTTGATTTTAGTTGTGAGAAAATAAAAGCTCATTTATCAATAGTATACAGTGGATTTTAAGCCCATAATATATTTTTTTGTCCTTTTTTTCATTTCTGTTTTTAAGAAAGTAGGCAAACAATGCTTTATAATAAACCAAGTCTGTTCTTAAGGCTTAAAAGAAATGAGAGAAGTTTTTACACTAGGATGATTCAATAACGATTTATCGTGTATACGATAACAAAATATTTTTAAAAATCAAATCAGATGATGTCATAATCATGGAAAAATGATAAAATCCTTGCTACTACTGTACTACGATTTTATTGTTTTTCCATGATTATGACGTCATCTGATTTGATGTGTCAAAATATGTTGTCGCATAAATGATAAATCGTTATCAAATCGTTCTAGTGTACGAACTTATCTTATTTCTTTTATTTTCTATACGAACAATTGCTTTTTAGCTTTGTTATTGTTATCGTTGAAGTATAACAGGCCTTTAGGGAGTGAAATTGATTTAGTTGTGACAGCAAATCCTTCTGGGAGAGGAATTGAAAGCAGAACAATGAGATTAGAAACAATATATAACATTATATAATAGGTAAAATCTAAACCATGTTATATATAAATATAATAGGAAATGAAAATATAACAATATGGACTTTAGAAAAACTTTGGAGAAGAATGTTGTAATGATGTTGTTTGTACTGTTTCTTAATTTTATTAAAGAGGGTCCCTGAATATCAGTTAACCTACTGGGCTAAACTGGAAGGGTTACCCTCTTTAAAGATGGATGAAATAAAAAAAATGAAATATAATAATGTATATTTGATATGCCTATAAATCAGTATGTTCATATCGTTATAATCAAGGAGGTATTAAATACCTCCTTGTTATAATCAATAGGTATTGTTATAACTTTTTTTAGTTATTATTATTTTATTATTATTACTATTAATGCTGTTTGTATTATAGTTAATAAAAAAGAATAACAGGCAAGGTAGCATTAAATAAATTTAAATTGTATAGTAAAAAGGAAAGACCGCAATTTATTGTAGTTTCATCGCAATTATGTGCTGAATATCTATCTTTTAGTGCTTCTAGCAATTTAAAACAATTCTGGTCCTACATATGATCAATTAGACAGGACTCGGAGGGTATTAGTTTTTAACCTAATAATGATACACTTTAACTAATGTTTCTATAAATTTTGAAATTATGGAATTTGTACCTCTTACAGTTTGAGAGATATACAGTACTATGCATTAGCAAAATTGAATGCCTCTAAATCCCCAGGAACAGATGCCCTCCTGCCTATTATTCTGAAACAATGCAGTGCTAAATTAGCACATGTATTAGGTAAGTTTTTAAATTTATCTATACAGAAGGGTAAATTACCTGAACAATGGAAGGTTGCAAATGTTGTACCCATTTACAAGAAACAAGGAAAACTAAAGGGAAATTTGAATAGTTATAGACCAGTTTCATTAAACCCTATTACTTGTAAAATAGTTGAAAATTATTGTGTAATCATTTGTACCAATATTTTGAAAGTAACAATATTTTATTTGAAAACCAATATGGTTTCAGGCATGGATATAGCACTGAACTTCTCACTAAAACATTTCACTCTTGGGCTCAATATTTGTATAGCAGATTATCAAAGTGTTGATGTTATCTTCCTTGATTTTTCATCAGCATTTGATAAAGTTCCACATAATGGTTAATTAGTAAACTTCAAAATAATGGTATAAATGGAAATAATTAAATTCATGGGTAAGTGATTTTTTTTATCAGAGAGAAAGCAGGGGAGCACAATCTGAGTGGGTTAATGTGAAATCAGGAGTGCCCCAAGGATCCATTTTGGGTCCACTTTTATTTTTAATTTATGTGAGTGATATTAATCATCATAGAATTTCTTCTTCTATTGTACAATTTGCAGATGATCATACTCTTTCCCGGCCTATTAAAAATAAGGATGATTCAAAGCCCTACAAAATTACTTAAATAAGTTGTATGATTGGTCATTTCTTAATAAACTAATTTTAAACATATCCAAATGTGCAATAATGAATATATCAATATGTAAAAATGTATCATATCATAAAAATAATCATTATAACATGATTCCAAATGTATTGTAAACGTAAATAACTTTAAGTTTCTTGGTGTTCTTATTAATTCTAAACTAACATGTCACACTCAAGTGAATTATGTATGTTCTAAAGCTAGTAAAATTCTTGTTGCTTTAATTGTTATTCCGTTCTTAACACATTCTTTTATTTATAACTTTTGTTTATAATTGTTAATAAAGTTAATATATTTTAGTGTAATTTTTAGTAGTTGATTAAGTGTTTTTAATTCGAGAAAATAGTTAAGATGTTGTATAATAGTGCAGGTTTTTGTTTGGTTTATGCCTGTTCTCTTTCCTTGCAATATTGTAACATGCCTTGTGATGCCAAATAAATATTATTATTATTAATTAAAGAATTGTATTTTCTTATCCTTTCTGGAATTGCTTTACACAGTTTCAATTTCATCTTTTGTGGTTTTAAAGACAGATGGTTTTTTTTTTTTTTTAATTTATTTTTATTTATTTTTCTTGGATCTCTTCACAAAGTGTAATATTTCGGATAGTGCCTTTCTAGTACATTATTGGTTTTAATCTTACTTATGTTAGCCATTCTTGCACTGCCCTACATAATTACTTAAATAAGTTGTATGAATGGTCATTTCTTAATAAATTTCTTTTAAACATATCCAAATGTGCAATAATGAATATATCAATATGTAGAAATGTATCATATCATAAAAATAATCATTATAACATGATTCCAAATGTATTGTGTTCTTATTAATTCTAAACTAACATGTCACACTCAAGTGAATTATGTATGTTCTATTAGAAAGCTAGTAAAATTCTTGTTGCTTATTGTTATTCCGTTCTTAACACATTCTCTATTTATAACTTTTGTTTATAATTGTTAATAAAGTTAATATATTTTAGTGTAATTTTTAGTAGTTGATTAAGAGTTTTTAATTTGAGAAAATAGTTAAGATGTTGGATAATAGTGCAGGTTTTTGTTCGGTTTATGCCTGTTCTCTTTCCTGGCAATATTGTAACATGTCTTGTGATGCCAAATAAATATTATTATTATTAATTAAAGAATTGTATTTTCTTATCCTTTCTGGAATTGCTTTACACAGTTTCAATTTCATCTTTTGTTGTTTTAAAGACAGATGGTTTTTTTTTTTAATTTATTTTAATTTATTTTTCTTGGATCTCTTCACAAAGTGTAATATTTCGGATAGTGCCTTTCTAGTACATTATTGGTTTTAATCTTACTTATGTTAGCCATTCTTGCACTGCAAACATGTAACTGAATGAAAAAAAAAATAATAGTAATAATAGTAATGAACTCACGATAATATTATTTGGACGTAAGCCTTTCGATTCATTTCTGGTCCTCGTCGGCGTCTCACTACCGATCGCACCTGCCAAACGAATGGAATGGAATGGAATAGGATTCTAACACTGGGATCAGCAGTGAGCCATAATAACATAGTGGACGCCGACGAGGATCCAGGGACAGATCAAAAGGCTGATGTACAAAGAATATGATCGTGAGTTTATTATTATTAATTTTTTTTTAATTTCCATTCAGTTATTTTGGAAACAGAATGCCAGTGCCAGAATGGCTAAGATAAGTTATATTTATTTGAAAAATATTTATACAGGATACAATTTCAGACAAGATGTAAGAGTCTGTTTTTAAAAATGGTCCTGCTTAAATTAATACAATTGAGAAGATACTTAATTTTAAAAATGATAAAATCTTAATCTACAACACAGAATACATTGAAGTTTGTTAAAATACATCAACAAAGTTAAGACCACAATGTAAAGTAATAGAGTTAATAATGCACGACTTAATCAAATATTAAAATAACAAAATTCAATAGTAAAAAGATTAGCAAATTTGTTTTAGGAAATATAAACAGTTTAGTCATGGACCTATTTTATAAGGTCCATGGTTTAGTCATACCATTGTATACAAATAAAAGAGTTGTAAAATTAAAAGTATTTTAAAAGCGGTAGCTTAATTTGGATTGGATTAATTATAAATTATATATACACACACATGTACGTAGACAGCAGAAGTTCCTGGGTTCGAGTCCCATTTAGGGAAATTTACAATTTTTTTTTTGCACTCAGATCAGTTAAATACAATATTTTGTATTAAGGAAGTTAGTAGTTTAAATTTTAGAATAAGAAGAATGTTTTCCTCACCTATTATCAATTGCATAAATAAAAAATTATTTCATGATTTTTATGTAGTACCCTATTAAGACATTAATTTGTCATCCATTTCAACTATTTGGGTATGGGCAGCTATATTCCAGGCCAGGTGAAAACTGGGAGAGTAACAGATATTTACACACACAGAAAGAACATGCATGTCACATTTTTGATCCAACTTTTCGTTAAAATGTTTTAACATGCTGTCATCAAGCTTTTGTGTGGCTTAGAACTTAATAATTAATTTATGAAAAATAAACTTTTGATTGAAGAATTGTATTTTCTTTTCTTTCTTGAAAATCCCTAATAATTTTTTAATTCACAGTTTCAGTTTCATCTTTTGTTTTAATACCATTAATATGTATGTGTAAAGTATTACCACAATTTAGAGTTCATATTTCACATGTAACATTTCTTATGCAGTAGAACACCTCCTTTGGGGCATCTCTAATCACAGAACACACTTATTAAAGGGATACTTTTCCATGAAACAAGAGGAAATCTTTTAACACTACGGCCAACCCCTATGAAGGGGACACCCCTATTAAGGGAATAGAGACACTTTTTGAATGTATTAAGGGAGTAGAGACACTTTTTGAATGTGCAAAATGGTCAAACCAATACAATTTAACCCCTAGGAGACACTTATATTTTTTATTCTATCAAAACAACTACAGTAGTTGCAAAATAAGAAACCTTTTGAGCAATAAACAATTGCATAAATAAAAAATTATTTCATGATTTTTATGTAGTACCCTATTAAGACATTAATTTGTGACCCATTTGCAACTATCTGGGTATGGGCAGCTATATTCCAGGTCAGGTGAACTGGGAGAGTAACAGATATTTACACACACAGAAAGAACATGCATGTCACATTTTTGATCCAACTTTTTGTTAAAATGTTTTAACATGCTGTCATCAAGCTTTTGTGTGGCTTAGAACTTAATAATTTATGAAAAATAAACTTTCAATTGAAGAATTGTATTTTCTTTTCTTTCTTGAAAATCCCTAATAATTTTTTAATTCACAGTTTCAGTTTCATCTTTTGTTTTAATACCATTAATATGTATGTGTAAAGTATTACCACAATTTAGAGTTCATATTTCACATGTAACATTTCTTATGCAGTAGAACACCTCCTTTGGGGCATCTCTAATCACAGAACACACTTATTTATTAAAGGGATACTTTTCCATGAAACAAGAGGAAATCTTTTAACACTACGGCCAACCCCTATGAAGGGGACACCCCTATTAAGGGAGTAGAGACACTTTTTGAATGTGCAAAATGGTCAAACCAATACAATTTAACCCCTAGGAGACACTTATATTTTTTATTCTATCAAAACAACTGCAGTAGTTGCAAAATAAGAAACCTTTTGAGCAATAAACAATTGCATAAATAAAAAATTATTTCATGATTTTTATGTAGTACCCTATTAAGACATTAATTTGTCACCCATTTCAACTATCTGGGTATGGGCAGCTATATTCCAGGTCAGGTGAACTGGGAGAGTAACAGATATTTACACACACAGAAAGAACATGCATGTCACATTTTTGATCCAACTTTTCGTTAAAATGTTTTAACATGCTGTCATCAAGCTTTTGTGTGGCTTAGAACTTAATAATTTATGAAAAATAAACTTTCAATTGAAGAATTGTATTTTCTTTTCTTTCTTTAATATCCCTAATAATTTTTAAATTCACAGTTTCAGTTTCATCTTTTGTTGTTTACCATTAATATGTATGTGTAAAGTACAGTATTACCACAATTTAGAGTTCATATTTCACATGTAACATTTCTTATGCAGTAGAACACCTCCTTTGGGGCATCTCTAATCACAGGACACACTTATTTATTAAAGGGATACTTTTCCATGAAACGAGAGGAAATCTTTTAACACTACGGCCAACCCCTATGAAGGGGACATCCCTATTAAGGGAGTAGAGACACTTTTTGAATGTGCAAAATGGTCAAACCAATACAATTTAACCCCTAGGAGACACTTATATTTTTTATTCTATCAAAACAACTACAGTAGTTGCAAAATAAGAAACCTTTTGAGCAATAAACTTAACATTAAACCATAATTTTTTTTTTCTCTCAATGTTTAGAATGGACATTGGTATATGCCTAGTGCATGTGTTACTTCTTATAAATACAATCTTGTTAATTTTGACCATTAACAATGGTGATTTTTTGTATTTTCATATAGGATTCTAATCTATACCGTACAATTACCCTATTTTTAGTATCCTATCTTGTGCATCCAATAGAAAGTTCAATATTTAAAAAAAGAATATTTGGTCATTAACATTAAATTTGAATCAAAAAACAATATTGGAAGTATATACAACTTTTGTTTTAATTAATTACATATAATTGATTTCATTTCATAAATGAATTATTTTAGCATTGCAAATTATTGTTATAAATTAGTTATAATTCAACTTTAACTTATTCTTAGGTCAATTAAAATAAAATTATAAAGAATCTATGTCGTCCTTGTACGAAAACATGCCATCCCCCATTAATGAGACAATTTCAATTTTCTGGTTAGTCTCCCCTGAATAGGGGACACTCTTTGGTCCCAAAGATATCCCCTTAATAGGGGTTCTACAGTACTGTATATATAAAAAAAAATATGTTTGGAGATCTTGTCTAAATGCTAAACTAACTTTTCAATCATCAAACTTTAGTGTGACTTGGAGCGGTTGTGAATTTTTTTTTTCACAATATAGGAATGTACTGAGTATTTGGTCTACACAAGCAAGAAAACCTCATTCATGTATTATTTTTTGTTCAACAGTTATACTGTAATACACGTATGGTGTTATTTTAGAAAATTACTAATAAAAGTTTAAGAGTTGATGGTTATCAGTACTTTGGTTCATTCCTTTTCATTCAAGGCATCATTTGTGTGTACTCTGTAAAAATACACAACCTCTTCTAATTCTAAGCTACAATGTAATAGCTTTAGAATTCATTAATAGCCCATGGTTGATTATCAACCGAGACTGTCATAAAAAGCTTAGTAATACAGTTAAAGGGCTGTAAATCAGCAAAAACATATTTGTTCCCGTCTGTGTATAACTGAAAGTTGAGAAATTTCTTAATCCTTAACGGACTGTTTCTTTAACACAAACAATAGTAGTAATAATAATAATAATATTTACACAGGCATCCAAAACACAAAACTTAAAGACAAAGACTACAAGATACATCAAGTTAAAAGAACTAAAACTTAACCAACTCAAAACAGCATTGAATATATCAAACATTTCCTACTAGAATGTTCAAGATTAGAAGATATTAGAACTAAGGTTTTCATAAATATAAAAATGTCTTATTTAAAAATAATTTACAACAATATTGGGAAATATTTGTTAATGGCTCAACAAATTTTAGAATTCACAATTTACTAGATGATCTATTTTTTTTTAAATTACCACACTTTAGCATAATCTGTGAAAAAACACTGTACTCTAAGCCTTTTTTTAATTACTCTGACTAAACTAAAGTTGGTTTTTTTTTTTTTTTGTAGGTTTTTTTTTATGTAACTTATTCTTTGTCTTTTCTCTTCTAATTAGAATCCTATTAAGATTCAAAACACTGTTATGTTTTATTTGTTTTGTTATTATATTTAAGAAAGTATAATACATACTCCAAGTATTGAAATACACGCCATCGTTGGAGTATGTATTATACTTTCTTATCTGAGATAAATCAGTGGACCTTTCGGTTATTATATTTAGTCATCGAATATTTTCATATATAATGTGTGTGGGGTTCATATAGGTGTATAATGTATGTTGATAGCAAATATACATGGAAATGGAAATTAAGAAGTGTACTTTTATTGGAGAAAAAATAGCAATGTTCTGAGAGGTACGCGTGACCATTTCACCACTCTTTTAAAGTGTACTGTTCTTCCTTTGCTGTTGCATTTCTGATTGACTGCATATGATTTTATGTATTCTTTTTGTATTTTATTTACTTTCGCAACTTGCATATGTATATATGTATATATATTTACAGTTTGTGTGTATGTATGTTTATGTATGTATATGGGTATGTCTCAAAACTAAAATATTGTACTAGTACTTTCGACCATAGGTCATCATCAGGTACTGAGAGTACCTGATGATGACCTATCGTCGAAAGTACTAGTTAAATAAATATTTTATTTTTGAGACAGATACAGAACTTTGTTTGACTTCTTATTTTATATATACAGATCTGTCTATGCAGCAACTCTATATTTATTTGGATATCTATCTATCTATATATATATATATATATATATAATCTTATATATATATATGAACGACCCCTTAATATCATCAAGTTTTGAAGATATCATTAGACTCGCTTCTTATCAAAATATCATTTAAACAATATAGAAATTTATGCCTTAAGTCTTTAAATTCACAATTGAGTTCATTCATGTTGTGTGAGAAAAAAAACACAAGTTAACATTTTGACCAACTTAACAAAATATAAGAAAGGAGTAAAAAATGGTTACCATATAATATCTTAACTTGAATTTCCTTTTTTCATGATTCACTGAGACTTTCAATGCATACCACATCTGACTATTACATTAAGAGGCCATTCAGTGTACTGAGTATTGTGTATTATAATGGAGGTATTATAGTAAATTATATTTTACTAGATTACTGTAGTAAACTAGTACTAGTATGGTATTATCCTTATAAAAGTGTTTTTACCAGGCCTTTTTGATTTTAAAAATATAATAACAGACAGCATTTTAAGAAAAATGGAAATAATGGAAATGGAAATGTGAAATAACAAAGCTATTACAATAGAAAACAGTGGGACAGTCCATGCATGGAAGCTTGGTCTAGTTGCTTGTTAAAATGGTGATTTTTTTATACTCGTATTTAAATCATGGAAAAATATGTGCATTATATAGCAGCATATCATTATGATGAGACTAACATATGATTTAACTTAGCAACAAACATGAAAAGCAAGGATAACCATGTAATCCTGAAAGGTTTCCCAGATGGGGAAAGGGGTTACGTGGGTGGGTAGTGGGAATGATAGCTAAATATGATGCTAGCTGGGATAATGAGGTAATAGAGTGCTCACACTCAACCTATTTTAAAGCCCCATTCCCGGCAAAATTTAACTAAAACATTTTTTTACAATAAATGCGTATGCATTAAACTAATCATTATAAACCATGGAAAAATATTGACATAAATTATAATTTTACGCAAAAGAATTAAAAAAAGAGAGAAATAGAGACTATTTCTCATAGAAGATTACCATTTTCTTGACGACTTCGTTACCAGGCAAATTCAGAGGTTGTAGATCACATCCGCTGGAATGCTCTCACTTTTATACTATATAGAGTCAATAAAGTACGCCCTTTCTAATTAGATTAGTTTTTGTACTTCGTATCTCGCTTACTGCAGTTGATCAAGTAAGCTTGAGATTTTGCAGACCTATCCCAAAATCATTTTGCAGACCTATCCCAAAATCATTTTGCAGACCTATCCCAAAATCAAACACAAAAACTTCATTCAGCTTCATTTTTTGTGTGGAACAGAAAAAAATCAAATTTAAGTCTTATTTTATAATTTTTTTCATGTTTAGAAATATCTATATTTAGTTAAACTAGCAATTTCGTATTATATTTATAAATCTTTATAGGCCAAACATATATAAAAAATTTTCTTAACAACTGAAATTTTGGGGCTTTAATATCAAATCTGCAGTCATTTTTTGCTGAGCATGTTTTGAGTGTGTGGAAAACATTGGGAGCAGAAACAAACTCTGTGAATGTGTTCCCCTTTCCACCAAGCCTTCTTAGATCTAATTTGATATACTGCACTTATTTAATCCAATGACTCGCTCATTTGAATCATGCTATACTATGCATTACGAATGTCATTCTTTGCAGGCAAGTGGTCGAGCAACACAAACCAGCTTGGACTCTTATTGTGAAACACTTTGGACAGGACATGCTACTATCCGATGGCAACTTGGATCGACCAAAGCTGGCATCTTGCATATTTGGGGATGAAAATAGAAGAAAATTACTTAATTCTTGCACCCATCCATATATACAAAAAGAAATCATGTGGCAGATTTTTGTACATTTCATTAAAGGTAAATTTAACAAAAAATTATTGACTATTAATAAAGCATGGGGGGAAGCCAGTTGAGGAGGAGAGTGAGGTGTGGAAATGGATGGGGGCGTATCCCAAGATGAGGATGGGGGATTACTTAGGGTCAGTAACCAGAACATAATGAAAATAATGATAGAGGTAGTAATACCATACTAGGTATGCTAGTCACTAGTAGCTGAGCATTCTCACAAAAAAAAAAAAAACATATGTGGCAAAGACAAGCCAAACCAGTCACTCGTCGCAAATCGTGTTTCAGAGAAAATGGCCAAAACATGCTTGAATGTCAAATTTTTAAAAATCTATTTTATTGCACTAAACTAACCTTTATATATCTACACATCATTCTATGCTGTTATTTTCCCCATTTTCAATGTTAAAACAATACTTGTTAAGGATTTAAAGATAGTTTCTGCATGAGAAATGCCTGAAATTGTAAACTTTGACAGTTAATTTCTCATATATTGTTCTTTAAACAGCTGTGTGGTTAAACGCTTGTAACTTCATAAGGAAAGTCCGATTTGAATGATTTTTTTACCATTTTATAGCTATTATTTTACTCTCTAACACTGTATTAATAACTCAAAATCGATTTATTTTTACATATATTATCAATGAATAGGTCAATTTCTCAGTTAAATGCAATTTTTAGGTATACATTTTTGTGTTATCCAAGTAATGTATTATCCAAGTAATGTATTTTTATTTGTAAATAAAATATTGAATTTAATGATGATGGATAATAAGTCTGATGGTAAAGTAGCAATTCCATAATTTTTTTTAAATAACACTAATTATGAATTCATCAAATATTAATTTCCTAAGGTTACAAGTTTGTTGTTTTGGATATACCATTATTACTGGAGGGGAGCAAGTTATTAAGATATATCAACAGTGTTGTTGTTGTTTATTGGTGAGTTTAAAGAAAAATAAAATGCTTTGTTATTTTATTTTGTCTTACAGTAGTTTATGGTCTTAAACTTAGATTTGCTAAATTTTAGATTTGATTTTTTTTTTCTATTGTAATAATTTTATAAACTATTCTAATCATCTAATTAGTATAAAATAATCTTAATATAGTTTTATCAATGTTCATATACTTCATTTTATGCAGGATCCCCATTCTTTGTTGGCTCTTACTTGCTAGTATATCTGTATTATTTTTCCAATCACTTAATACTTATATTTATGTTTGATCGCTTAGCTTCAAAACACATTTCTGTTATATTCATGTATAATAGACTGAATAAAATGAATTGAATTGAATTGAAATATAGTTCATTCAGTAAATGTGGATAATTGATGGTGCATTTTAGAAATCATTACAATTGTTTTAATCTTTTTTTATTGTTGTTGTTCTTGTTGTTGGTATCACTGTAGAATTTTGAATAAGATGCTTTTTAACTATTTAAATGCAGTGATGGAGAGGCGCAACTTCAGCGTCTTATGCAGAGAAATAGTCTACCGGAAGAGGATGCCCTCAAGAGGATAAATTCACAAATGCCACTGGAAAAGAAAAAAGAATTTGCAGACTACCTTATTGAAAATTCTCATGGCATAGAGGAGACAAGACAACAAGTTCGCCACCTTGTTATTCGCTTGCAACAATCAAAAGCTCACTTATGGCTTAGAATACCATTTTTATTATTGTTGCTTGGTTTCATTTTTATTATCCTTTTAGGTGTTAAAAAACTTTGTTTATGATTGGAAAATGATGAACAGGGGTGGATCCAGAATGAAGGTGGGGTGGGGGGGCGTCCAACATATTCAGAATAGATGAGAGTGCTAATTTCAATATGTGCCTTTTAATTTAAAAATTTAGTGGCAAAACGTGCCTCCCTAATGGATCCACGCCTGATCAATAAAGTTGAAGGAAAGATTTTATTCAATTTCAAATTAAATTCAATTTAAAAATATTTATTCAAAATCAGTATATACAAAAGTATTAAATGAAAAGAAATCAGGCAGCCACGAATAAGCATAGCTTTACAAGTGGTGCCCCTTCGAAAAAAAAATCAAGTGCAAAATGAATAAATACATAATTAATAATTCATTCAATCAATCAAATAATTGTCAACTAATTGTCTAATCATCTAATTAATATATAAATAAATAATAAAATAAATAAATAAGGAAATAAATAAAACTAAATAAAGAACTGATATGGGTTATTGGTGACCCTAGAATTTTGTCATGAATATAGTGTTTCTTGGGTACCGGAGATTTATTTTTTCTGAATATATAAATGAAATGAAAGGGTTATTTGTTATTATAACAAATTTAGGGAATACAAATCCTGGGATGTGAGTGTATCTCAATCTATATGCACCAAATATCATACCTATATGAGAATATGCTGTCTACTTTAAAGCCAAAGCTATTGACTGATCATAGGCCCAAGTGTGGATGTGCTATTTACCTTTAACTTAAAGCTACTGACTGATCATAGGCCCAAGTTCGGATGTGCTATTTACCTTTAACTTGGAGCTGTTGACAGATCATAGGCCCAAGTTTGGATGTGCTGTCTAACTTTATACCTAATGCTGCTGAGATCATAGGCACAAGGAAGTATGCGCTGTTTACCTTGAAGCTGTTGACTCCAAGTATTGAAATACACGCCATCGTGTTGGGATTCAATATTTCGACATTAATTATGTCATCATCAGGAATGAAAAAATTATCCATATTAGCAAGCTTATATGCACTAGCACCAAAAGTGTTTAACCAATCAAAACATTACCTCTAGTAGGTGACATAGCAGTGATTTAAACAAAAGATCAAAGCATTCTTACTCTAATGATCAAAGATACCTACAAAAACAAAGAAAGCTATATATATTTTATATCTACTAAGGATCAAACCCCTAAGGAGTACAGAAGTTCTGTTGTCTATCATTTTAAATGTCCAGGCTGCAATAGTGATTATATTGGTAAGACAGATAGGTGCTTAATAACTAGACTTAA
>NW_022689540.1:250124-265802 GCF_011630105.1 Anneissia japonica | reverse complement strand
ATTATATACCTATTAGTATATATATATGTGTGTGGGGGGTTGTGCGTGTGTGTGTGTGTGTATACACTTTTCTGGCGAGGTCCTTTAAGTTGGTTAACAAACAAGAAGTTCAACGGCTATATTGTTATTATTTTTACTATTGTATACTTAATCACGAGTGAACAAAGCTAAATGTTTGATACAATACGGGATGCTCTTATGGTTTTTTTTTTAAATACTACTGGCCAAACATTTACTGTAAAATAGAAGGCATATTATAATGTTGGGGATAATGGATGGGATTTCAAAATGAACTGAAAAGATTCAATTCATAACGCCTTAGGCAATTGTGTAGGCAATAAGGTGTACAAATCTGGAAAATTTACATTTACAATGGATTACCAATTCATGATAACGAAAATATAAAACATGGAAAAAAAGACCAGCCAATTGGTAGGCCCTATTACATTTATGCCTAATTGTGGTCCACTTCAGTGGCGGATCCAGGAATTTTAAATAGAGGGGGAAGGGAGAAACATTCACAGATGGAGGATACAGACCACTTCGACCCACCTATGGCCGGAAATGGCACTCTCAGACTTAAAATTTGAATATTATTTTTTTTTTCTCCATTTTAAACAAAAACAATTTTGACAAAGTCCCCCCCCCCCATCTTGAATCCACCACTGCAATCCATGACAGTTGTATTAAGTTTAAGTCACAGTGATTGTTGATTTTCTTATACTGACTCAACTAACATTTTGAAACGTTTTTAAGGTTTACGGTTATGTTTCTGTGAATTGCCCATTGAGATCTAAAATGACCTAGGTCCAGCGTCTTAACGCCTATGGGCTCTCGTGCGGCGGCCTACTTGCCCCCAACCCCTAGGGGCCCCGAAGTCCTAATCACATGGCCCTCGATCTAGTACCCTGACTCAAAATGGCTTTGTTGATACATAACAAAATAATATGTCTCGCCTCTGGCATTGAATGTATATCATATTACGCCCAGTGGCGAGTTAAAGGGGACCCATAAATGTTTAAGTTTTCTGTGAGTGCCATTTCCGGCCGTCTAGAGGTACCTTAATCGTAAATTTTCTTTTTTTTTCTTGGTATTGACCCTCCATCAGTGAAAGACCCTCACTGCTTCCCCTCTATTTCAAATTCCTGGATCAACCAATCGTCTTTAGAATTTTGTTTGAAAATAGACACCACATACCGGTACTACATCACTTCATATTATATTTACATTCTGTACTGAAAATTTATGTAATCGTGATGTTGTTAATGTTGGTAGTATAAAATGGTGATTCAAGCTTGTCTTAACAATGTTAAATCCATCCATACTTATGACAATAATGTGTGGTGTAAGAACCTGTCACTTTTAATCCGCACAGATCGATAATGGTCATGTTTTCCTATTAAGAATTTGGAAATATTAGATCTTGATTTTGACGCCTCAACTTTTTTTTCGTTGTTATGTAGTAACTCTTTTGTACAACCATTGGCGGATGCTAAGGAAAAAGCCGCCCCCCCCCCCAAACCATTAAATTGTTTTCAGAAATGTAAAATAATGGAGAAAGAAAGAATAATGTATTCACATTTTTGTGTTCTCGGAGTGCCATTTCCTGCCATCTAGAGGTGACATAATAGTAAATGTTCTTACTTCAGCCCTAATCATAGTGGGTCTGAGGTGGTATTGACCCTCCATCAGTGAATATCCCTCCCTGGTCCCCCTCTATTTCAAATTCCTGGATTCACCAATGATGTCATAACATTTAGGCTATTTCGTCGTCAAAAACATTATAATGTAATGACAAACATGATTTAAAAACGAGCATATCTAAAACACCACATTGGAATTGGTGACCAGGGTCCAAAAAAGGCCCCTGTCTCAGAAAGCCACTGGGCCTCCGGTCCCCACCGTTACGCCACTGCTATATAGGCCTATGTACTCATATTTTGGTAGGGGAATTTCCCCTACCCCATGGAATTTTCGACACTGAATGTAGTATTAGAGTAGAACAAAACTTATTGGACGTCAGCATAAAAATGACATCTTGCAGACATTTCGGTCCTTACAACATCGAATCCATCAGTTTTCAACGTGGTAAACATTCTTAGTAGTGGAGAGTGGTTGCTCAACTTGAAGGTGTGGCGATAGGGGATAGGGCTTTATGTTTTAGATGCACAACTTATCTTATGGTCATACAACAAACAAATAAATGGCTATTTAATTAATTTGTATTACTATATAGTGAAGAAAATTTCAAGCTTCATGAAGAAGGTACGGTTGTCCTAAACAAAAATTGCAAACCAATACCAAAATTTCTTTTACATTGTCCCGACATCGTCTACCATTTGTGCTAGTGTTTCCCGACGAGATGAGCCCAACCATGGTAGACTGAACTGAATATTTATATGATTTTTAGAGTGGTTCATTCAGCCAGAGCTAGATCAATCGAGCTATTTTACACTGCTCTGAAATGTTTTCGCACATAATTATGGCAATTATGTTTAAATTTCAAAAACAAGAAAAATAATTTTCTCCCCTTTTTAGATCTAAGGAATTGCGTCCGGGAAGGGGGCTGGGTGCTTGGCCTGTCTGACAGCCCTTTCTTCTTCCTCCCCCTGCCATTGCTGTCAATGATTAATATACTTTTTAAACAAGCTACACAGTGCATTCCATAGCGACACGTTAACATGAGTTCGAAATGAGTACACTCTTGGATTGGGCCCACTCTTGATTTGTCCCACTTTGGAAATCTTAGCAACGGCATTAGTTTCTGAATGTAACCAGGGAGTTGTTATAACACATCTCTGTAAGGTTGCCACATAAAAACGATTTGTTGTTGTGGTTAGTCTAAACGTCTTGGGGGTGAAAGAGATAGCTTTTATTGAGGAAGAAATAACAAGGATGAAATAGAAGGCTGGAAAGTTTGATTCGTACGGGAGATCGATCCGTTTATACGAATGGATAGATAAATACTGAAATTATTGTATATATAACATTCATACATATAAATACATAAATAATAAATACATAAATAATAAATATATAAATACATATATTGAGGAGTGGATTGGCATGTATGCTCCAAGTGAAGTAAAATGTAAAATCAATAATAATTATTTAAAAAAAAGATGTACAACCATTCGAGGTTGACTTGCGGAACACAAATTTATTAAAATATAACATAAACAAACTGATATTTCGATAGCTCCTGTTATCTTTATCAACGTCAAAGTGAGGAAACTTACCATGTTTGACGCCAACAAAGAACAGTAATGTCTTACATTGAACATAATACAACGCATAGACACAGACCATCTGTCACACACTTTTAAGTGATTTTGGTGCGACACGGTAAAACACAACTATCCCAGGTGTGTAAAAATGTGGTTTTTTAATAAATTTGTTTGTCAACCTTCAATGATTGTACATCTTTTTTTCATTGTTTATACATATATACAAATATATATATATATATATATATATATATATATATATAAATGAGTACGAATGCACATCCACGTATGTCTTTATAATATAAAATGAGTACGAATGCACAAAGTAGAGTCGTATACGTTGACATAATAGAAATAAGATAATTTTCGATTTCGAATATTTCGAGCACGCCTGTGCTCTTCCTCAGCGATAACACGAATGATTAAAAAAGCTTTACAAACTAGCAATAGGGGACAAACAATATAGCAGTGACTTAGATAAATCGTAAATGATCGTAAAACGTAAAATAAATCGTAAAACGCTGAGATTCACCCCCACCCCCCACCTACCGCAAATGGGCTGGGTCCATTCCGTAGGGCCCCACTAAAAGCGATCATATTATAGTCAAGTTCATTCAGCTCTCCAAGAGAACCTCCCTAACAGATGTTTAATAGACCGGAAGAGCGGAAATTAAGTATTGCCCATTCTTGAAAAACAATTTGCTATACTTACTACCATGTTGGACGCCAACAAAGAACAGTAATGTCTTACGTTAAACCATGGAGGTATAAAAATATTTTATACCTCCATGGTTAAACATAATACAACGCATCAACACCGACCCTTTGTCACACACTTGGAAGTGATTTTGGGACGACACGGTAAAGCCCAACTATCGCAACTGTGTAAAAATGTGGTTTATTCAATAGAAAAACAATCACAACGTTTGTTGTATTTAAATATACATTAGCAATAAAGTGTGCCCTTCTCAACTAATGGATCAGGCTGGAGCGATGTTATATCACTGTGTTTGTGTCAAGGGAATAGACACTATGATCGTCTAGCTGTTAATCCTGTAAGATCGAGTAAATTTGGTATAGAGGAATTTTAAAAATATATCGTTGGCCCTGTAGGCCTATGTATATAACTAAGATTTAATTGAATGCCATCAGCGTCAGTTTTATTGGTGAAATATTATATTGTATATTTGTGTCTCGTTTTTAATTAGGACTTGGTAAACTTTATAGAACATTAGACCCTCTAAATGCTTTCGATAATAAGTGCCTCTACTGCTACTAAAACGCATTTGGGCAAAAAATATAATTTTAGACTTCATCTAGGCATATAATGTGGATCTGTGCTTGGCATTGACTTTTTAAGATCTTTAAAAACATCTTTATATGTATTAATATACTAGTTAATTTATTAAATTGTTTTTATCTTCAGAAAAGGCTCATATATGCTATATTTACATACGATCAAAACAATGTTAAA
Source organism: Anneissia japonica (assembly GCF_011630105.1). NCBI lineage: Eukaryota > Metazoa > Echinodermata > Crinoidea > Comatulida > Comatulidae > Anneissia > Anneissia japonica. The sequence goes on along the minus strand of NW_022689540.1, from coordinate 261,101 downwards.
ATTTAAATGAAGAAATGTCATATATTTTTCTCCATACTTTCAAAGCATTAGCTATTATTGCTGTACTATTATTATTATTTACTACAATACCAAAGTTTGGTCATTCCAGTTGGTTTCAAACTTGGCAGAATATAAGATAGTAATAAAAAGACTGGGGCTATTGTTTTTTTTGTTCCTGTGTGAATATGCTAATTATTCATAATCGGGTAATTTAGGCTAATTATCATGATAATTGACGTTTGGTAAGTCTTACTGATTTTGAACTTGACAGATTGCAAGATGGTAATAAGAAGACAGAGCACTGTTTATTTTTTTAATATTTCACTAATCAGGTAGGTTAGGCTAGTTAACACAAAAAAGTTTGGTAAGTCCAATTGGTTTCAAAGTTGGCAGAATGCAAGATATTAATAAGAAGATTCTATTGGTTTAGGTACATGTGTAATTATGCTAATTGCACATTTGCATAATTAATATTTCACTAATTAGGTAGGCCTATTATAGGCTACTTACCATAACTAAAGTTTGGTAATCCGATTAGTTTCAAACTTGGCAGTATGTAAGATAGTAATAAGAAGCTGTAGCCTATTGTTTTTGACACATGTGTTAATTGCTCATTTACATAATTAATATTTCACTTACCAGGTAGTTTCACGTTACCAATGTAAGTAAAGTATGGTAAGTCTGATTGGTTTCAAACTTTTCACAATGCAATATGGTGATAAAGCGACAGTCTTTTGTTTTGGTATGTGTGTAAATATGCTGATTGCTCATTTGCATAATTAATATTTCATTGATCAAGAAATTTTCGCTATAACTAAAGTTCAGTAAGTCTGATTGGTTTCAAATTTCATGGAAAACAAAATGGTAATAATAATACAGAGCCTATTGTTTTTGGTACGTGTGTGATTATGCTAATTGCATAATTAATATTTCATTAATGAGGAAGTTTACCTTGCCATCATCATAATTCCCATAAAAACATTTAATTTAGTTGAAATTTTAATATTCTCCATATTGTTGTCATTGTCACTGTTGTGCAAAATGGTTCTTTACCACGATAACTAAAGTTTGGTAAGACTGATTGGTTTCAAACTACTACTCATTATTATTATTATTATTATTATTATTATTATAAATTACTATTATTATTATTATTAATATTATTATTATTATTATCATGTATCATTATTATCATCATCATTATTTCTATCTTGTGTGTATGTTTTTCTTGTTAAAGAATTGTTACTTAGACCTTGATTAAGTTCGCTATTGTCATGACAATCCTTAACTTTGTGTCAAATATTCATACAGTATAATAATTATTCTTTTAACTGTGAATTATTATTTGTTTTAATTAGGTCTTTAATGAGTGCCTACATCTTCTGAACTGCCCAGTTTGCTTCCAACAATACGATCGTCCAAAAAGACTTAAATGCGAGCACGTGTTCTGTTATGCCTGCCTTCAGAAGCTTGCATACAATGAGATGATCAAATGCCCGGAATGCCGACTGGTTACCAACCTATCGGCGTCCACCGTCAGCAGTCTGCCTAGCTGCGTCATCATTCAGCGATTCCTTGACGAAATTTCAAAAAACAATAATGACGATAAAACGTGTGATAACAATTATACTAATGGTCAATTGGATGGTGCGTTTGACAATTTAGAAACACCGAAGCATCCGTGTGTGAATAGGTTAAAAAATGCCATACGCCTGAATTACCAACCAGCTATTGAGCACTTAAAAGATCTGAAACGTAACATCGAACAGAATCTAAACTCCGTAAGGAATTCAATCGACTATTTTACCGATGAAGTTTTTCGAGCAGTCCAAGAAAGGCGGAAAGAGCTAAGGAAAAAGGTTGACTGCTACGAAAGCCGATGGTTAAAGCCTCTAGAGAACCAGATAGACAGCCTAGAAATAGAAGTACACGAAAAAATGAGCTTGGTTTTGGTCAATCAGTTTGCCTTAGAAGAGACATTGTATGAACCGGATGTAAGATCAGCAGTTGAACTTCTTGACATCATGAATGCTTTTGAGTGTGGTGAACTGTCATTGTCTGGTATTGAAACATTACCACAGGTGCTTAAGCAAGTTTCTAATCTAGGTAATGTTTCTGACGTTCATAATTCAGGGTTAATGTACACAACGGATCCTATCGAGAAAGAAGTAATGCCGGTACTTAATAAACAATCAAATTTACCTTGTAACTTTGGACCACGAGGGATGTGTATAATAAATAGGCCGAGCAGAAATGATGAGAAGTTAATGATTGTGGAAAGCAGCAATATGATGTGTTATGAAGTGTCTGTTGATACCAATGTCGTCACAAAATTTCCTTTAAATAATAGCGGAAAGGCGGTGTGTTTCATTGACGTAACGACGATCAACCATGGGAAAAAGCTTATTTTCTCTAATTTTTCTAGCCCAGTTTTGAAAACATTTGATCTGCAATTCAATGAATGTGAGCCTATAAATTTGCAGACCGGTAGTTCGTCTACATTAATACCGACTCCGTTTAGTCTTACGAGCGACCACCGCAGTCACATTTACATTACTGACAAACGTAATCACGTTATTCAAGTTCGCGAAGAATCGGGCGCACTTGTTCGGCAATTTCTGTGTCACGGAAATCCCGGATACCTTGCTGTCTGGAAGGATACATTGGTTGTCAGTGACGCAGAAAACAAGTGCTGCTACATCTACAGTGTTGATGGCAGGCTTCTATCGACTATTGATCAATACATTGGTGTTAATTTCTGTCATCCTATGGGAGTTGCGTTTCATGAAAAAGGTTACATATTGGTTGCAGACTATTTGAAAAAGTGTGTGTTCTCCGTAAGTATTTCTGGGCACATCGTTTCTGAGGTTGACCTTAGTGGAAATATTGACCCAGAAGGAATAGCAGTTCATCAGAACACAGTGTACGTAAGCAATCGTCTTAATGGAACAATTCTGAAAGTAAAATTATCCAACTTTCCGCCAAAATCACTATATCAAAAGCAATTATAAGTTCAGGCCTAAATGTCGGACAGATCGTTACACTTTTTTTTTTATAAGAACACTTACCTGTAAAAAGCTGTTTTGAAGGGTCATACTTTGACAGTAGAATTTTAAAACACAACTACTTTTTTATTGTGAAAAAATAACCAGCATCTCTTTGGAAATTTAATAAAATTCTTGAATTTAAGAGCGTTTCTTTTGAAAGTGGTAGAGTCATTTCCATGCAAAATTTAAATGTACGCAATACCTGAGTATGGGAATGCAATTTTCACGATTCCGAGATTATTCCGGTAACATCTTGAAGAATGAAATACAGTTTATCTCGATACAACAAATATTCATGGAATTATTATTATACTTGGATACAGTTGCAAATATAGGCCTATTCATGAAATAGATTAAAATATCCCAAGTAGAATATACAGTCCTCCCTCGTCATCACAAACAGCAGTTTCGTATGGTTTGAATGGTAGACAGACCGTTACACTTTTTTTTAAAAATAAGAACACTGAAGCTGAAATTGCTTTAAAATTAAAAACAAAATAAGAACAAATTGAGGCTGAGGTAAAATGTCAAATGAGGATTATATTTCAAAAACTATAAAACCTTTTGTTGCAGTAGATGGGATGGACTATGTAATACTCTAATACTCTATATAATACAGTCGGTACAGTAATATACTACTGTACAAAGCAAAGCATAAGAACACTGAACCTGGGCAAAATTTTACTGGTTCTTTTTTTTTTTTTTAAGTGTATCCAATAAAGCATAAGAAAAAGATGCAAAATTCCCATCGTGTGTAGGCCTACTCATTCGAAACTTGCCAAGCTCCGGTAATCCCGGATCCATCAAACTTGCATTATCTAGATCATTACCCCCGCCGAGGAGGTTTTAACGTATGTATCTTCATCGTTGTGTTATGTCTGTATATTATCTGTCTGTTTATTGGCAGGATTACACAATAACTGATGAAAGGATTATCATACAATTGAGTGGAGTGATTTAAAAGGACAGAAAAAGTCACAAAAATTTGAACGATTTTGTCCGAAACTCGACTCGAGCCCCGCATGTGGCAGTATTCAGCCTGAGGCACACGGGAGGTCTGCACTCTTGTTTCTGTTTTTATGTTTCTGAATAATAGGCTTTCAATTACTTTTGTTAGGTCTAATAATTATATTTGTTTACAGTATTTATACTTTATATATTGTTTACAAAACCTGTTAGGGCGGTGTTCATCGCTTTTGGTTTTTGAATGAATAAAATAAATTATATCAATATTGAGGTTTAACATGAGCATTTTTATCGGATAATAGATCGTGATGGCTTATCAATAAGAATCAAAAACGAAATTGATACTTCGCACACCATAAAATATTATAGTTTACATACCTCCATGGCTACACCCACTTGATGATATATAGTGGTTCTTGTTACTTGAGAACGACGAATGGTGGAAAACTTCGCTAAAATACATAAAAATTACAACATGGCCCTTGTAAAGGCTTAATTATATTTAACACGCCATCATATCGGGAAAAAGTCGGTCATTTCGTCGGGGAACACTGCAATGAAAGTTTTACAGTCTGAACGCACGTGCATCTAGAAGTACCTATTAAATTATGCCTTTCCTACATTCTTTCGCATAGAACGTAAAATTGACTGACAATCAGTCTTAGCTTTTCGTATTGAATAACATATTGTTGGTATTTTGGATGAAAATGTCCGACTGTGTTTAAATGTTAAGGGGTGCACTGACAACTAAAAATGTCCTGAAATAGCAATGTTAGTGTTAGTATTTTTGCTGCGAAGCAGCCAATTCATATTCTCGACAGCAATTTGACCTCTGAAAGGTCATTGTTTGTCAAAAAACAAGGGCCTAAGACGACTGAAAAGCGGAGTTTCCTTCTTTCGTTCTGCCGGGTAAAATCAATTACTTTAGGCGACGTTTGTAGACTAACCAACACGTACCAACGTCCACGTGTCGCGCTAGCCTTATCCTACTCTAGGCCTAGACTAGCTAGGATGGTATAGGCCTAGCCTTGAAGGGACGAAGGTCCCAATGAAAAACAACGTCGCTCCTTGATAGCTAACATTGTCTATTTAACGTCACAATAATTCATTATTAGACCTATAGTTGTTTTTTGAATTGTACTCCACAAATCTCAGCCGATACCTCGCACAACTCGAGTAAGGCCCTATAAAAAATATTATTAGTTTATCACCCTATCTGGGCAGGAAAAGTGATGAGGGGGGAGGGTTTTTTTATTTTTTATTTTGCTAAAGCCAAATATAATCCTTGGTTTGTTTGCTGGTGCATTGATCTTCAAAGTAAAACATGATTTAGATAATGCAAACAATATCTACTAACTATTTAATAAAATAAATGTAAAAAATAAAGAAATAAAATTTAAAAAATAAATTTAAAAAAAAAAAAATTTTTCAAAAATATTTTTTTTCTAGTACCATAGAAGGCATGCGCGCGAGGGTGATAAACTTGTAATTTTTTTTATTGGGCCTAACGTCTCGTATCTAATGTCGTGACGTCATGGCTCGCTGGCTCACACTTGCGATGTCTCGCACTTGTGATCAAATAACACGCTGGCTCCCACTTTAGCAACACACTTTGGCAGTCAACTCGCCCCTAGAAAACCCGCCCTTGGAAACTTGCCCCATAAAAAAATGTACACTTTCTAGACCATGCAGTCTTCAAAATAAAAATTGTAACCTTTGGTAATCAACTACTTTTTCCACATACATAGAAATTTTGAAAATTTATTTAAAAAAAACCTAAACCATAATTCACCACTATAGACACTTTTTGACAAAAATGACAAATTACGACTTTGTTACCCAATGAGAAGTGTTCTAATATAGACAATGGGTCGTGTCTCATATTATTTGTTATATTTTTATTATTCATTATTTTCACTTGACTCGCATAAACAATTTTGTTCGAACATTTATATGCAGTTATACTTCGCAGCACTTCACTTGCAATTTGCAATTACTAGTTTATGTGTATATATTTGACTTTTTAACTGTCTAATTATAGACCTAATCCCCTAATGGCGGATGCTTAGAAGGCCATCCGCCTACTTACTAACACAATTTTTTTTAAATAATAAGAATTTACAAGATTTGTATATCCGTTAAAAAGGAGTTGAAAAAAAACAATGCATAGTCTAGTAACCATGGACCTATTTATAGGGCCTGGTCCATAGTGTAACCAATTCCCATTGTTCAAATTTTATTCCTCATTCTCCATTATTTGTATAATAACGCGATAGTTAGTTAACGACAGTTCTGAATCATGTGAAATCGTCCGAAAGTTGAGTCATACACATGCATCTTTGTTAAGCCAACATATTAAGTCTACTAGGTCAATAATGCTTCAGTAGGCCTACAGCAAGTACAAGCAATCAACTTGAATACAAAATATGATATAGTGATGAGGTTGATTATGATGATGGTGACGATGACGACAACGATAAAGATGAATATGAGGAACACAAATCATTACCTTCATTAATAGGTCTATCTCAAGACGACGAAGATAAATATTATGACGAACACAGACCAAAAGCGTTTGTATAAACATATCCACGATGGATCAGATATAATTAGAAATAATTAAGAATTTAATAAAAACTGTACATTGTACATGAATTTAAAAAAACTGTACATTGTATATATATTTTAAATTATTTAATATGAAGTCATCGTAATTTGTGTGCATTTCTTGTCATTTTCAATTTTAAACCATATTTAACACGACCGTTTGCAACGGCGGCGAAACGTTTTTGGAAAGTGGGTGGGCCATTTCATAAGATCCAGTATGCGAGCGAAGTGAGTTTGGGAGCCAGGGGCCGCCAAGTTCACCTGTTGGCTTCTTCCACTGGAAGCTACGGATATCGGACGATCTTTGGTGATTTTTTTAAGTTATTTTATAGGCATGAAGCTACTGTGACTTCATAATTGTTGTATGTAATTCCCAAACAATGTCAAGGTCGGGATTGCTTCCACGATCACAATGAATTATTTATCATGATGGGTATTCTTGATATAGGTATTTCCCGACGAAACCTTCACTTTTCCCCCGATGGATAAAAATAACCCTTTTATAGAGCCCGAAAATGGTACTTCAACTTTTGCTGGTCCCGGAAGTGGAAATAGAGCGGACCAGGGAGGAAATTACGCAGGTGGTGTGTCCGCACACCTCAGGTAAGAAAAAAATATGATTATGGCACCCAGTGGCGTAGCTAGGTGCAAAAGCAGGGCCCCAGTGCAAGAATAATTTCCGGGCCCTTTGATGTCACGGGGGAATTCCCTAATTTCTCGAAAAATTCATAGTAAGAAGTGCTTCTTTTACCCCTACTCCATTAGTATTTATTACTAGCCTTCTTTATAAAGAAGACTAGTAATAAATACGGTACTAATGATAATCGGATTCCTAACTATTTTAAGAGGGCATATTCGGTCTCAGCTGTTCTAAACTAAACGAGAAAATTGGTAGCACATCAAACAATTGCAGTGGCTGGACAGGGAATTCGAAATAGAGGGGCTAGGAAGGAATTTTCACAGGTGAAGGTTGAAGAAAAGTTATGATTATAGTAGGCCTACACCTAGATTGCCGAAAATGGCACTCTCAGACTAAAATTTTAATATAATTTCCCGTTTTTCATTTCTTTTATAATTTTGAAAAAATATTAGGGGGTGGGGGCAGCTGGGATGCCATTGAATACACCACTGATTTAAAATCAACACAGTATGAATAATTACTCCTCTAAAAACCGAAATATTGAGAAACCCGCTGGCCGTTTTATTCTTAAAAAATATTAAGTTGAAAAATATTTTAAATTATTATTTTTAGGTCTATTTTTTCTTTAATGTCGACTGAGCTTCCCCTTAAATCCGCCACTGTTCAATATAACAATTGACAAGCCTATCATTTTGTTTGACAAATGACTAATTCCTAATGTTAAGCGAAAGATTTTTTATTCGAAATTTGTTTTATTTTTATTCAATACTGTACAGTTTTACAACATATAATACATTAACTACAGTGCACTGTAAATTCTATATTTAAGCTTCAGAGAACTTTGTTTTCTCTCTTTCTGGCAAAGCCACCTTTATTCTCATTATTGCACCATAAAAATGTACATAAAATCAATATAAGAACATAATAAATTAATCTCTGTTTTCCTACATATTTTCATTTTCATCTTATTTTTTACAAATAATTTATTTTCATTTAACACTTTTTAGTTTCCCCCCCCCCCCCCAATTCTCATCATTACATTTCCTTTAGATTAGACGTTAATTTTAGTTCAACAATGAACATCCTGTTTGATTTGACATTTTTTCTGCTATTTAGTGTGTAAAATAAATCAATTACATAATAAATTAATCTCCAGTTCTACATCTTTTCATTTTCATCTTAATTTTGTACAATTGATTTACTGTCATTTAACAATTTTAGGTTGTTTTTTTTTTCAATTCACATCATTACATTTTCTTTAATTTAGACTATAGTTTGCACCTTAATTTTAGCTCAGCAATAAACATCCTGTTTAAATTATCATTTTTTATTTTTCCTTCTGCTTTTAACCATGATTTGTAAATTACATAACAAGCTAATGTAATTAATTCATTGCTTTTCACATTCTTAATTAACTCCAAATATAGTATCAATATACGAAAGCATTTTTACATTCTGTTTTTCCAGTTTGTTAATTATATTAACTACACAATCCCAATAAACTTTAAGTCTTTGACACTCATAAAACATATGCTTTTCATTTTCCTCTTTTTTCTTAAAATTCATCTCTGCTAGTCTTGTTTCTTTTATTCTGAAGACCTTATTACTCCATATTAAATCCCAGTCAAAATGTTTACCTTGAACGATATTCTCCCATTGCTTCTAGGAAGTTGGTTCACAAAATATTTGTTTTATTCGTTTAGTATAATATGTTTTTGAATTAACCTTTAACAACTCAGTGTTTTCGTTTATAATTGAAGGCTTCTTGTTTATCTTACTAATATTTGCTCTATCCATGGTTTTGGTATTGCATGTAAAACCTGTTCTACCTAATCCAGTTTCTTTGATTTATAAGAGCTGCTTTTAACATAGTTGGTGATTTTAATCTATTACCTTCACATATATCACTCACATATTATATTGGAATTAATCCACTCACTAAAAAACAAAGGTTTGTTCTTAAATCTAATGGCATCATTTCCCCATAGCAGTTGTTTCTTTATTTCATATAACATCTAAATTTCCAAGTTGTGAAATGTTGGTTTTATTTTTCTAGTACAATTGATTTAAGCACATCAACATAAAATTTTGGAATAATTTTAAGATGTATATTATCATTTATTTGCAGACAACTAATATGTATAAGGACTTTCAGGGGTGCAAATTTCTGCATATAATACTTTGGAATATCTTTCCATAACCCATCTTCGCCACATAACAACCTTTTTATCCATTGAAATTTGAGTGCAAGACATTGAGTGTAGAAATCAGGTGCTTTCAACCCACCATCATTTGTATTTCCAATTAGCGTTTTACGTTTAACCGTTTCTGTGGAGTCAATCCAAATGAATTTAAACACAATTCCGTTAATGATTTTAAAAACTTTTTCTGGAACATCTATCACACTTGCATTATATACCAAATTACCTTCAGAGAACTTTATTTTATTTTTAATTTAATTTAATTTTTTTTTAATTTTTTAAATTTCTTTTAATTTTTTAAATTTTTTTTTAATTGTTCATTAAATAGATGGAATTTAAATGTGGTTATATTACGCTGGTTTGTTGGCTTACTGTAGGCCTAAGCCCATCGGTTACACATTTACTTCTTCATGGTAAACATAAGGAGAACTAGAGTGTAAGGAGTGCCTACCTCCGCCCTCTGCCTAAATACAGAATTCACGCAAGGCGGGCGAAGAAAACTTTGCAGACGCGCACGTGAACAATACCACGGGCAGTGGTGACGTGAGAAATTTTCAGTATTTTGTACCTCTGGCTGCCCGGAAATGGAACTCAAATTACCTTTTAATTCATTTTATTGAGAAATTGAATTTTAAAAAAACAACTAAAAAATAGGTGCCCAAAATTACAAGAACTGTATCCACCCAGGGGCCAATTTCCCCTCGCCAGCTTCCGCCGCTGTTGATCCTTTGTTTTACAATTCAATTAGTAATCCTACCGGGAGAGATTAATCATGCGAAGTATTCGACAACATCAACTACTATTAATGGAGGTAGGCTTCATGGTAATAGTTGGCATAATTAGCCGATACGAACATACCAATACGAGAATGAAATTTATCGACACTGAACGAGCACCAAGCTGTCCACTAAATTCGTTAATTTCTCCCTCCAATTAAAGACCACTTTTGGGACCAGGGTTTTCATTGTCTTTAGCAGCTTTGGTCTCTAATTAGAATGATTCAAATAAAAGACATTTGTTAATTTGGGACCACAGAAACGTGGTCTTTAATTGGAGGGGGTCTTTAATTTGCGGGGTCTTTCATTAGAGGGAGACCTCTCCATGATCCAAGATATGAACTTCAATCACCGTTAGAGGGCGGCTGAATATACACCTTGCTCTTGCTCTATAGCTGCCTTGAATGAGAGCAGGATCCAGTCAAATGGTTTCTTCCTCGCTGAAAAGGCCACGTTGTAAAGTATTCTATTTAAAAGGATTCATTTATTGTTTAATTAAATTATGTGAATATTTCGTTTCCTGTATTTACCTTTCATATTTTAAAATAAAATTGAATCAATGTTTTGAAAAGTTTTTTATTGGTTTATTTCTAATTTTAATCTTAAAATTGTTCTTAAATTCTAAAATGTATGTTTTTTCAATTCAAAATTCTAATCGAATATATATATATATATATATATATATATATATATATATATATATATATATATACATGAAATATATTTCAATAAATTTTTTT
>NW_022689540.1:246313-249270 GCF_011630105.1 Anneissia japonica | reverse complement strand
TACATAAAATCAATATAAGAACATAATAAATTAATCTCTGTTTTCCTACATATTTTCATTTTCATCTTATTTTTTACAAATAATTTATTTTCATTTAACACTTTTTAGTTTTTTCTTCCCCCCCCCCCAATTCTCATCATTACATTTCCTTTAGATTAGACGTTAATTTTAGTTCAACAATGAACATCCTGTTTGATTTGACATTTTTTCTGCTTTTTAGTGTGTAAAATAAATCAATTACATAATAAATTAATCTCAGTTCTACACCTTTTCATTTCCATCTTAATTTTGTACAATTGATTTACTGTCATTTAACAATTTTAGGTTGTTTTTTTTTTCAATTCACATCATTACATTTTCTTTAATTTAGACTATAGTTTGCACCTTAATTTTAGCTCAGCAATAAGCATCCTGTTTAAATTATCATTTTTTATTTTTCCTTCTGCTTTTAACCATGATTTGTAAATTACATAACAAGCTAATGTAATTAATTCATTGCTTTTCACATTCTTAACTCCAAATATAATATCAATATACGAAAGCATTTTTACATTCTGTTTTTCCAGTTTGTTAATTATGTTAACTACACAATCCCAATAACCTTTAAGTCTTTGACACTCATAAAACATATATGCTTTTCATTTTCCTCTTTTTTTCTTAAAATTCATCTCTGCTAGTCTTGTTTCTTTTATTCTGAAGACCTTATTACTCCATATTAAATCCCAGTCAAAATGTTTACCTTGAACGATATTCTCCCATTGCTTCTGGGAAGTTGGTTCACAAAATATTTGTTTTATTTGTTTAGTATAATACGTTTTTGAATTAACCTTTAACAACTCAGTGTTTTCGTTTATAATTGAAGGCTTCTTGTTTATCTTACTAATATTTGCTCTATCCATGGTTTTGGTATTGCATGTAAAAGCTGCTTTTAACATAGTTGGTGATTTTAATCTATTACCTTCACATATATCACCCACATAAATTATATTGGAATTAATCCACTCACTAAAAAACAAACGTTTGTTCTTAAATCTAATGGCATCATTTTCCCATAGCAGTTGTTTCTTTATTTCATTAACATCTAAATTTCCAAGTTGTGAAATGTTGGTTTTATTTTCTAGTACAATTGATTTAAGCACATCAACAAAAAATTTTGAAATATTTTTAAGATGTATATTATCATTTATTTGCAGACAACTAATATGTATAAGGACTTTCAGGGGTGCAAATTTCTGCATACAATAATACTTTGGAATATCTTTCCATAACCCATCTTCGCCACATAACCTTTTTATCCATTGAAATTTGAGTGCAAGACATTGAGTGTAGAAATCAGGTGCTTTCAACCCACCATCATTTGTATTTCCAATTAGCGTTTTACGTTTAACCTTTTCTGTGGAGTCATTCCAAATGAATTTAAACACAATTTCGTTAACTTTTTCTGGAACATCTATCACACTTGCATTATATACCAAATTACCTTCAGAGAACTTAATTTTATTTTTTTTATTTTTAATTTAATTTAATTTTTAAAATTTTTTTTTTATTGTTCATTAAATAGATGGAATTTAAATGTGGTTATATTACGCTGGTTTGTTGGCTTACTGCAGGCTAAGCCCATCGGTTACACATTTACTTCTTCATGGTAAACATAAAGAGAACTAGAGTGTAAGGAGTGCCTACCTCCGCCCTCTGCCTAAATACAGAATTCACGCAAGGCGGGCGATTGCATTCTTTTATTCATGCTCAAGGGTAAGTTTCAAGAAAGCTTTGCAGACGCGCACGTGAACAATACCACGGGCAGTGGTGACGTGAGAAATTTTCAGTATTTTGTACCTCTGGCTGCCCGGAAATGGAACTTCATTTTATTGAGAAATTGAATTTTTAAAAAAAACTAAAAAATAGGTGCCCAAAGTTACAAGAACTGTATCCACCCAGGGGCCAATTCCCCCTCGCCCGCTTCCGCCGGTTGATCCTTTGTTTTACAATTCAGTGAGTAATCCTACCGGGAGAGATTAATCATTTATTTTATTTATTTATTATTTTTTTATTTATTTAAAACATCTTTAGGCAGGATAACATATACAGGCGAGATCTTACCGCTGTTTTACAATATGGTCCTGCAAACACATATTACAATAACAACAACAAAAGTAACCATCACAGTACAACAAAATAAACAGCGGTTAAAACTTGCGAAGTATTCGACAACATCAGCTACTATTATTGGAGGTAGGCTTCATGGTACAATAGTTGGCATAATTAGCCGATACGAACATACCAATACGAGAATGAAATTTATCGACACTGAACGAGCACCAAGCTGTCCACTAAATTCATTAATTTATACAGGTCTCCCTCCAATTAAAGACCAATTTTGGGACCAGGGTTTTCATTGTCTTTAGCAGCTTTGGTCTCTAATTAGAATGCTTCAAATAAAAGACATTTGTTAATTTGGGACCACAGAAACGTGGTCTTTAATTGGAGGTGGTCTTCAATTTGCGGGGTCTTTCATTAGAGGGAGACCTCTCCATGATCCAAGATATGAACCAAAATGAACTTCAATCACCGTTAGAGGGCGGCTGTATATACACCTTGCTCTTGCTCTATAGTTGCCTTGAATGAGAGCAGGATCCAGTCAAATGGTTTCTTCCTCGCTGAAAAGGCCACGTTGTAAAGTATTCTATTTAAAAGGATTCATTTATTGTTTAATTAAATTATGTGAATATTTCGTTTCCTGTATTTACCTTTCATATTTTAAAATAAAATTGAATCAATGTTTTGAAAAGTTTTTTATTGGTTTATTTCTAATTTTAATCTTAAAATTGTTCTTAAATTCTAAAATGTATGTTTTTTCAATTCAAAATTCTAATCGAATATATATATATATATATATATATATATATATATATATATATATATATATATACATGAAATATATTTCAATAAATTTTTTT
>NW_022689540.1:237425-246060 GCF_011630105.1 Anneissia japonica | reverse complement strand
TTATATTCCTTGATGTAAATAATAAAGTGCATAGGCTTTAAATTAGGTGGTGATCAATTTAGAGATGTTGCCTTGTCTGTAAAATCTGTAACTTACGGAAGCCTGTTAGTGACCAGTGAAATCAAAAGTTAAGAGCTGTTAAGTGGCGGCCGCACTTATGGCGGCCGCCACAGTCAAAAGCTGAAAATCAAAATGTTAGAGAGGAGGTTTATACCAATATATTCGAAACCTTTGCAAACGTAATTGTAACCGATTTTAATTATGAATGCAATCGGACGTGTAACAGATAGCCTATTAATTCACTAAAATCAACAGTTTTTAATTAAATATACAATAAATAATCTTTTGCACTATAACCAAATTTGGGCCTGCTGAAATTATTTGATGATATTAAATAATTGTTTTAATATATGTTCAAAGATCCTTTCAACCTCCATGATTCCTAAAATTAAGCATCAAACACTAAGGATTTAATTTTATACAGATGACAGAAATTTGTCAATGGTAGGCCTACATACAGAGAGCAGAAAAGTTGTTGGTGATGAGTTCATAAGAGATTATTGCATTGAAGAAATCAGAATATATCTTACATTTAATGAACATGGAGAATGATGGTTTAAAATAAAGATAATGACATGTAGGATATGATATTTATAATGCTTAGATTTTAGTCCAAATTTACAGTACAGTACTATACATAAAATAATATTTTTTAAAAAAACAATGATTGTTAGGGCAGCTCAAGCTAATTGCTATCCTGCTCCCTAAAGAGCCAATGCCCCTCACTTACTCCATAATTCAAAGAAAATTTTGACAATTTTTAAAATAAAAATTCCACTTTCGAGAAGGCCCAAGGCTTAAACCCAGCGTGCGTTTAAGCACCACATTCCAAACCATGCGAGTTAAATCGAAAGTCATTACAGGTTAAATAACTTGTAATGCTTGAACTTTAGACGTCATTATAGATATCGACGAATCAAAGCCTACATGAGGCAAAGGTGTGATAAAATCGTTTTCAAACGGCCTATATGTACATGTTAAATCAAATAAATTATTATAGTACTGTACATTGTAAACAAAAATAACGTCATCAGCGGACAGGTGTTATTACAGTATATACGGTAATAATACTTATTTAAATCATTTGCCAGTGTATTAACCTGAAAGTGGTTGAAACTCTTCCGTATCGGCGAAATCAGCGCGTGACCAGTGGTAAAATCAGGTGAGTTCACAGATCTAGCCCAAATTGGTGCTTTTATAACAGGGGCGGATCCAGGGTAGGTCCGGATAAATTAGTATTCTTTTGGCAGTGTGCGTGTCAACAACATGGCAAGAGTGTGGATATAGTCAGGCGCAAATCAAAGGAGCGGGCACACATACACATACACACACACACACACACACACACACACACACACACACACGGGGAACGGTTCTTCCCCCCCCCCCCGTTTTGCCACAGGTTGAAAAATATAAATAAAGGAGTTACTGATAGGCAAGAATGCTACAGTTTCGCTGTTTAAACAACAAATCCTGATGTCTATTAGAACATTAGGCCTACTGTAGGTGATACTTGTTCGTACCTATGGACTATTAATACTAAATTTACTACTAGGCCCACCTAGATTTTTAAATTACGGGTACCGGTAACCTCAGTCTACATAGATCTACTAATTTGAATATCGGTGTTTCGATTAGATAGGGAAAGATATTAGATATCCCT
This sequence comes from Anneissia japonica, assembly GCF_011630105.1. Classification (NCBI taxonomy): domain Eukaryota; kingdom Metazoa; phylum Echinodermata; class Crinoidea; order Comatulida; family Comatulidae; genus Anneissia; species Anneissia japonica. The sequence goes on along the minus strand of NW_022689540.1, from coordinate 244,337 downwards.
TTAATAATACGGGGTTAAATTGAGACTAACAGTGGTTGGCTGCTGTTGTATTTCTCCTATGTTGCCCACCCCCTTCCCAATGCCGTTTTATGCAAAAGTGAGTCCAAAAAAGGGTCCAGATTTCTCATATTTTGCATAAAATTAGTAAACTTTTAAGACAATGGGTCCATTTCATATTTTTGCAGTAAAATGGGTCAACTTTTAAGAAAATGGGTCCGCATTATTTGTATTTACACGTAATGTGGGTCCACCCCGATCCCGCTGTTTGAAAATCCTGACTGCAGAATTGCCGCTTAACTTCCCCTGAATTTGGCGTCCAATCTCAAAGGAGGGGTTACTTTGTTGTAGTTTCACCGTTTCTTTGTGTTTTTTTATTTATTTTTCTTTAATTTATTTATTAATTTTTATTTTTTGCTTTGTAGCTCTAGGACTAGGCCTATATAGTGGGTAATTAAATGTGCATGAATAAATAATTTAAATAATACATATAGAGTCTATATAATATATTCATGTGTAGGCCACAGGTGGGCAAAGTCAGCGATTTTTTGCGGCCCCGCGACAATGCATTAAAAACTTGTTTTTAACTGCCCGACACCGATCATATGTAAAAAGTAAAAGTGGTGTAAAAGCAGTGCTTGGAAGCTTTTGTGCGGCCCTCGGTGTTAAACAAGGAAATTCACTTTGGCCCTCCGTCCATGGGGGTATAAGTGCTCCGATCAATGTTTATGCCCGCCCACCCCTGGTGCTCCAAGCCAGTCCACCACGACACGAATGGTTTTTTAATTGTTGCATAACATCCGGTTAACATTGAATCCACACACGCGCAGAGCAAGCAGAAAAGTCAAGTCTGGCTTAGTGTTCTCACGAGCTGTTTAGCCTAGGAGGTAGATTCTTACCACTTCATATTGAAAACAGTTTTGTATACCTAAATGGAGTGACCCTAGGCTTGAGCTATATAATATGGTCTAGTTCTAGTTGGATTTTTGTAAGTTCATGCACTAAGACTTAGTTTTATAAATACGAGTAGAAAATCCCATTTTCACGGTACGTAGGCCTAGGCCTACACTACAGTACCTAGGGCCTAGGCTTAGGCCTAGCTATGTACTATAGGTACCTATAACAATTCCCTTGCCGTACGAAGGAAGGCAACCGAGTATTGTTATTAATTTAGCCTAGCCTAGTACTGTAGGCTGTAAAAAGTAGAGTCATAAGTAAGTAGTGTAGGCTTAGGCTAAGCCAAGGCTTTACCTTAATTTACATTGAACCTAGGACTAGAGCATTAGCTCGTTTGTCATCATAGCAAACTCTTCAGAAACATTACAGTATGGGCGGTACTTGAGATGGTGGTCAGACCAACATTTGCCAGACTTGAATTTATTAACAGTTGAAGCAGTTACAACATCGTTAGGTAGTGAATTCCAATCATTATTAACTACCCGAACCGCATATGCCCTTATCCTCACATTAAGATTTGGTTTTGATTTATAGAATTTTAAAGAATGCCCCCTAGTTTTATGGAATAGATCTTTGAAAGAGCTTTCCCTCATCAATCCTATCAATATTTTTTTTAAATTTTAAATGTTTGAATTAAATCAGCCTTTTTCCTATACCAACTCAGCCCACTGTCAACTCGGCCCCTAACCGACTCGGCACATAACGGGCTCGGCCCTTGTCAGCTCGGCCCACAACCGACTCGGCCCACAACCGACTCGGCCCTTGTCCGACTCGGCCCTTGTCCGACTCGGCCCTTAACCAACTCGGCCTATGAACCAAATCGGCCCATGAACCGAGTTGCTTTTGGAATATTTTAATGGGAAATCCTTTTAATGATGTATTAAATCTTAATACCGTAATTATATTATTTTGTTGTCACACTTGAATGTATTAATGTTTTATGTTGTTATCCACAAAGAAATAAAGGAGATACACGAACATGCAGTACGTAAGTAGGCATGTTAATTTACTTTGTTTTAAATGTAAATTATTGTAGCTTTCTGACATATTTTAATGTTATTTGTTAATCTTGACATTTGACAGGTGTGTTGATGGTAGAATTAGTGTTAACCAGGGCCGCAATGAGGACGCAAGGCTTATACCATGTATTAATTATTGGCATCGTTATTGTAAACTTTATGGTACTATGTATCCACATAGTAATGTTTTCAGTGTTTTACGTATTTATACAATCGTGGGCCCAACACTGAATGGAAATGCAAGAATTTAACTGAACTAAATATAAAAAATAAAATATTAAACCTGCATGCCATCTTTCTATCATCTTTCGAATCACAAATACATTCTTGTTATTGATTTTTGGACCTTTCAAAGGCTTTGGTTTTAGAATCCTGACCATCTCTAATTTCGGTTTCCCTGTTCAATCAGACAGCTACAGTAGTTTCTATGTATTTATATATAATATTAAAACTATATTTTACTATGTTGAAACAAATTTATCTGGTTGTTCGAAACCAGATAAAACCCCCAAAAAACCCTATATAAAACCTTTTATTTTTCCATTTATGTGTATTTTATATAATCAGCAGACAGCTGAAGATTCAAAGTTAATGAAGTACAGGTAGGTGAACACGTGTGACACCTTCACTGCCATCTATTTTTAGCATCTGCCTACTTCTGTCTTAGTAGAGTGCGCCCACATTCCTGAAGAGTCGGTTAAGGGCCGAGTTGGCAAAGGCCGAGTTGGTTCATGGGCCGAGTTGGTGAAGGGCCGAGTCGGTATGGTCCGAGTCAGTTAAGGGCCGAGTTGACTTGAAGCCGTGTCAGATTTTTACAGCAATTGTCACTATTATTATTGAACATGTATTCTAAACGTTGTTTTGTATGTTTTTCTTTATACTTAATAGAGAGAATCTGATTCTAGTTTTGTTAAGGAGAGTGCACTTCCAAAATGGCCTTGCTCTTCATCCCACTGGCTGTCCTGGCTCAAATATTAGGCTTGACCACTGTTGCCTTAATCAGTGTCTGGATGATAAAATATCTTGATGGCTTTGCCTGGGATGGATCCAGCCAGCAATTTAACCTTCACCCTTTCCTAATGGTCATAGGACTTATCTATTTCTATGGCAATGGTAAGTGTTCAGTACCATTTTCATCAACTATGCAAAATAAATCAGTGCTGCATTAATGAAAAAACCGGACCAGAAATTAAAGCACAGGTGGGCAAAGTGTGGCCTCCGGGCGGGCGGCCCGCCAGCGATTTTTTTCTGTGGCTCGCTCAAAACATGAATTAAAAACCCTATGTGTGCGGCCCACCAAGTAACGTTGGCTAGAAAACACCTTGTTTTTTATGGCCCAACACCGATCATATGTTAAAAGTACAGAAAAGTAAAAAAAAAAGTGTGAAAGCAGCTCTTGGAGGTTTTTTGAAGCACACTGGAAACAACAAAACTTGGGTGCAGCCCTTGTTAAATCAAAAAATTCACTTTGGCCCTCCGACCAATTTTTATGCCCACCCCTGGTCTAAAAGAACTTTTCACTATTTACTTCCATTAATTTACTATAATTTTTTACATGTTCAATCAAAAAGGGGGTGTTCAGTTGCAGCATCAGCATCCCACCCCCTACTCGATTACCAGTGGCATGTATATCCAGTGGCGGCTCTAGGAAATATTTTCTTGGGGGCTGAGCTGTCCAACAGGGGGACTTGGGCTCGTAGGCCCGAGCTAGGGGAAGGGTTTGAGAGGGTGTTCCCCTTCCCAAATGAGATTTTTTAAGAATAGGAACCTCTGTTTAGCCAGAAATGACACTGATTGTGACAGACATGTGTTGGCTTGGCGTTGGCCTATTTTTATATATTTTTTAGTCCGACTGCCCAACGAGCTACAGTATGTTAGATGGGGGGCTTGACCTATCAAGTGGGCGGGGGCTTAAGCCCCTGCTCCCCCTCTCTAGTGCCGACACTGGGCGTATCTAAGAGTTGAAATGGGTGAAGGGGATTGCTGGTTAGCTGAGGGGTGCTAGCTTGCAACATAAGTATTTTATCTAATATTTTTCTGTAAATGGAAACATTTTCAAAAGCCTCAATTTGCTATCATTGCTAGTTAAATCTCACCCTTTTAGAGAGCAGCTTAGCTCAGTTGGTTGAACTGGTGGTAGCCACTGTGTGTGCACTGAATCATGGAAACTTGGTCCCCGGTTCAATTCCCATCGCTGCTCTCCTTGTATTTCAGCTGGAGGGTTGAATACAAGTTACGATAGTGCACTGTCTTTTGGATGAGTCGTTTAAGCCGTTGGTCCCGTGTGCATTTATGGCCCGTGTGCATGTTAAAAAACACAGTACGCAGTAATTTCTTGATAAAATGGCTCCAGCACCGAATGTTACACTATATAGCCCAACAGTTTATTTGTTTTTTAGTTTTTTCCCCGAAAATGTCTCCAGGACATTCATGATGCCTCAGACCGCTGGTTGCGCACTTCTCTCAGCCCCGGTGGTACACTCTTCAGGAAAATGTAGGGGATTGTGTTCCGGTGTACTGTACTGCCCAATCACCACCAGAAGGACCCCACCGGAAATAAGTTTTCTTCAGACTTTGTCAGTTATCCTTGGTGTTTACACCGAATATTTCCATCCATCCAATCCAAAAATTGAAATGAGAGATATTAAATCCATAATAGTACTATGAAATCTAACGGCTAATGATGCTTTTTTTTTTAATCAATTTTTCAGCAATTATTATATACCGCATCACGTCTGGACTGAATGTACCACGCCTTGCTGTCAAATTGGCACACTTTATCCTTCAACTTTGTGCATTCATCTGTTCGATCATAGCCCTAGTTGCAGTTTTCCAGTTCCATAATGCAAACCAAATTCCAAACATGTACTCCATGCACAGCTGGGCTGGAATAGCCACTGTTGTCATGTTTGGGTTGCAGGTAAAATAGAATTATGGACATTTCTTTTAGGCTAATAAGTGGAAACAATAAAATTCATTGTTGAATAACTTTGTATATTTAAGCAAGTTATTGCCAAATCTTTAACTTTCAATTGAAAATTTGAACATGTAAATTCATGCCAGACAGAAACAGAATTAACAGAATACCATTCCTTACACAGGCCCTTAAATTATTAGCTGGTTAGCAATTTTTAGTGTTTTCCTAGAAGCAATTTCTGTAAATCAGCAAAAAATTATTCAAAACTTTTCATTGAAATTGTACAAGTAATTTTATCAATTTAAATGATCAATTTAGTGATTGAAATATACTTGTTTTCATTGCATTCAGTAGGTGGTGAGTCACTCGTGTATATTAGTTCATGAAAGATATAAGAATTGTTTTTATTATTACTATTTTTATTATTATTATGTTATAAATTTTATTCTGACAAGAACTCACATTCTGTATTCATGCTTTATTAGACATTTAAAAATTTTGTTAAGAAACTGGACAGATAAACAACAAACACATTTTCAAGTAATCTTTTTTATATTTTGTGTTTTTCAGCTGTTGTTTGGATTCCTGATATTCCTGTTTCCAAAGTTACCGGAGCGATACCGAACGCTTTACATGTCTTCCCACATATTTTTTGGAGTGTTTATTTTAGGTCTTGCCGGAGCCACCGTCTTGATGGGAATAGGAGAGAAGCTAGCCTTTGCAGGGTGAGTTTACTTTGTTGCGTTATAAACAAATTAATGTTAATGTGCATTATAGAGATTTCATAGTTCCATGTAATAACGAGCTCAAATTCTCTTTTGTAATATCATGTATACTGTACAATCAGCTACATTATTTATGCATTTATCACAGAATATTTGCCAACCATAGGTGGACCTAGTAACCTTGTAACAAAGGTTCTCAAAACATACAGTATTATGGTAACTGTAAGGCTATGTTCACACACACGGCGTAAGACTGGCGCGGCTTACGCCAGGCGTAAGCTTATCCACGGATTAAAATTCCAAAGTGTTCACACAAACGGCGTTCGTTACACTAGCAGTAATATTGGCCTATCTTGTGTGGAATAGTTTTCAGTTTTAAATAATGTACGTGTTAACAGTAGTAAAATTAACAGTGCATCATGAAAACTTTTAAATCTGTGAATTGTTCGAAGTGAACTTAGGCCTATATGATTATTGTATTTTAAATGAACAATTTTACTTTTGATTTTTCAACTAGCATTGTTGATGTTGCATGTTTTAATAGACAGTCTAAATGGTTAAAATATCTTACAAAACACAATCAATAAATCATATACACTATAACTAAGTAAAATGCAATAGAAAAGGAACCCCTTATACCATTTCATTTATAGAGATCACAGAAAAGAGACCAAAGTTGCTAATATATTGCAATCTTGAAATGAGGTCAAATCATTCAAGCATCACTGGCGTTAGCTAATCTGGGGTCTGCAGGTAGCGTTAATAACGCCAAGGACGTGACGTAGTGAGTGGCTTTAACAACACCACTGCCTAGTTCACACACAAAGGCGTACGCTACGCCAGGCTTAAGCCAGCCTTACGCCGTGTGTGTGAACGTAGCCTTAGCCTACTGTATTGTCAGTACCAGCTTATTACTATGCTGTATACACAAACATCAACAACCTGGATTTCATTGCCATTCCCATGTATCATACTATAAAGTAGTTGCATTAGCTTCACCTGTAATAACAGTTATTGTGCGTGTTCACAAATGCCCATGATTTTGGCTGATCTATTTTTTACATAAATGTGTAGCTGTAACTAAAAAGCTTGTTGTGCCTTTATTAATTTTTTGCGGCTTTTTGGTACTTCAACATTTTCCCATAATAGCTTAATTAGGCCCATCCTTGTTTAATTCATTATTCCATTTACACTTCTTGAATAATCTTTTCAACTTGCTAGGTTTCAAAAACAAAAGTAGTGTTTAATTTCATTTAATTTATGTTACATTTTGACAATGAGATTTAAAACTGTATAC
>NW_022689540.1:216236-237414 GCF_011630105.1 Anneissia japonica | reverse complement strand
AAGTTTTTTATTTAATTTTGAATTAATTCTTTATGTAAATTTTGTATTGAGAGGTTGTTATTTATTTTACTGTAATTTAATTAGTTTAATACGCTCTTTTGTTTTGTCTTACTATTTGTATTGAGGGTCCCTAATGATCAGCTTCGGCTGGATGGATCACCCTCATTAAAGATTGTTTAAATAAATAAATAAAATAAATAATAAACAAATACTATAATGTAAAAAATTCCAGGAATTTCATAGTGTTGCCTTTTATTGGATACATATGGCATGATATAAAATAAATGCTTTTATTATTATCTTTTTATTCAGGAACTACTCTGAGTTTCCAAAAGCAGCCATTGTGGGAAATGTAGCAGGGAGTGCCTGCATAGGCTTCATCTGCATCATCATTTTCATCGTAACCAATCCTAACTTCAAATTCCATTCCTACGAACATGTCGATAAGTTATAATCTCATTTTCCTACACATCTTTTACTACGTAAATGTTGTTTTGAAAAAGATGTATTGTTCTCATCTGGATTTTAACCAAAGACTCCTCAATAGAGGGATTTGGCAATGATTATTTACAGGCGGTCATGTGACCTAACTTGGGTATACATGAAAAACATTACAGTGCGAAAGCATAGGAAAAGATAATGTTATGGTTGTGAAAACAACCACCCATTTTTAATGTCAGAGGTAAATGGCTAGGAAAGGCAATATGATTGTTCAAAATAGTGTTTATTTACTTATCCTAGTGTTCTTCTTGATCCTTCATAAACATATAGCTGGCCCTAACATCGCAGCGTTGTTTGGGGGGGGGGGTCAATGACCATCATGCGTACCTTACCGTGCTGTAGATGTGCAGGGACCTAACCCTAACATTTGTCGAAAGATCTCAATGTTTGCTGCCAGCATTTTTTACAGCATTAGCAAACCATTAAGGCAAAATTCTTAAGTTTAATTTCCAAGCAATTTGGTATAGTTTACTGGGAATAATGATGATCTTTACAGCAATAACAAGGACAACCGCAATAGCAATCTCCATGTAAAACACCGCCGTGCCAGGCGACTGTTTATATCCAACACCCAAGTTAGGTCATGTGATGCCCATTGCCAAATCCCTCTATTGCAGCTCCTGTTGCTCTACCAACTGCTATAAAGCCAAATAAAGCCAAGCTGGTATTCTTCCGTTTGATTTTCCCATTAGGACATGTTTTCCTTGAGATTGATTGATTGAAGGAGAAATATCTCAATCTGTGCTCATGAAAATTACCATTCAGTTGCTCAGCACCTAAGTTTAATCTTTTGATTTTCTTGTTAACATGCTTCTCTGTGTTTTGTGGAATATGCAATTGTGATATCTATCTAAACATATGGTATGTTTGAGGTTTTTTCTTTTTTTCATCAGATCTACTTTAAACACAGAAGCTATTTTAGGGAATGTTGCAGGCTTGACAACTATCGCGTTCACTTGTATCATTGCTTATATAATCTACAAACCTGACTACTATGCCGATCGGTCGTTGACTTCTTGTAAAATGTTTTGCACTGGAGTTCAGTCAAATCAAGATCCTTTAGTAACGAAGAAGGGATGTAACAGCGACACTTTAAATGCTTGAATAAGCACTGCTCTTGAATAAGACTGGGGTGTTGGGTGGGGTGCAGACAGTGCAAGCGCTTCCCCCCCCCCCCCAAAAAAAATATATTAAGAAAATTAGTTTTTGTATAGTATTGTTGATATATTATTTTTATCATTATGAATATAGTATAGTAACATTTTTTGAAAGTATGAGAATGCAATTTCCAGTCATCTTGAGGTCCATCTTCTCAAAATTTTCGCACCTCAGCTCTAACCATGGTGATACTGAGGTGGTGTTGACGCTCACGCACCCCTACCGCCAATTCCTGTATCCGCCCCATCCAGCAAGCCATGCATGAAGGCCGCCCTCAAGAAAACAAAGCCATTCTATATAAGGCAGTGCTATGTTTATGAGATATTCATTTACGGAATGTAGCAGTGTGGTGCCTACTTGAGAGTACTATTACCTAATATGCTTTGATCATCAGGAAGCTATTAAACAACTGATTTCTCAGACCAGACTGAATAATACCATTTTTACAAGATAATTTATGGTAACTTGGAAAATGCTACTCTCAATAATTTGTAGAAAGCACCCCTCCCAAATACCTGCCACACTAGAGCCTCCAAAAATTGTTTGCCCTGCGGCGCTTAATTGGTCATTCGCTGTATTCTACATCCTACGCACAGATTGTGAATTGTATTTTATAAACAAGGTTTACTTTTTTCAGTAGATTACATGAAACACTCAATGTTATAGGATAAATAAGTTTTATTATTCTCATCAAATTTTATTAATATTCACGTTGCGATACATGTCACCAGCTTATTTCAGGGAGATATTTTTTCATTTGCAAAAAATGCAAACATCGTGGATTCTGGGAGGTTAGGAGATTTTTGCTTGCTCCTAATATTCAGGACACTCCAGCAACCTTCAAGAGACCACTAAACGTTTGAACCAGTTACCGTTACTTCAGTATCCAGAAATTTTAAATAGATGGGGCCCCCCCCCCAAGGAGGCACTTTCACAAATGGTGGTGTAGAGCACCTCAGCCCACCATTGTTGGGGCTGAGGTAAGAAAATTATGATGGCACCTCTGGATGGCTGGAAATGGCACTTTCCTCAGACTTAAATTTAAATACTTTTTTGTTTTCACCATTTTTTTTTTTAGTTTGAAAATTGTTTGAATCTGCCACTGAACTTCAGGGTTGTGATAATAGATTATTGGCGTTGTTATCTGTACTTTCAGTGTACTTAAATATTTTAAAAAAAGTGATTTGGTATTTTTTCAGTAACAAAATTGCAGTGTTTAATTTTATTTGCAAATAAGATGAAATGCAATTTGTAGCCAAGCTGTGTTTCTTATGTTTCCGATGTACTTAAATTACATCACAGTCTTCTTGGTTTTGAAAAAAATAAAAAAGAATTTCATTTTGCTTAGTAGATATTGTATAGAATAAAATCAGTTGGAAGTAAAATTTGTTTTTAAATTTGATTATTATTGAATAAAGTAAGATTGTATTTACTTGTTCATGATTAAAATCAATTAAGTAACAAAGAAGTAATTTGTAAAAGAATATAAAATTTGGTCATAACCATCACTGTACTTTTCGACAGGTTCATGGTCCTGTAACATTTAATTTTGCCTTTTATTTTTTCCCCTCTGCAAACAGTCATACAGTCTTAAAATACTGAGAACGAAATTCCACACAAAATCTGATATTGTCTGGGCCACAGTTTGGTAGTACAGAGCCATAGATGGGTTTTGCATACAGTGCACTAATATGTCTGACATAAGCTGATAACAATTTTTCAGTGAATTATGGTATGTTTCTTTCTTGATTATTCAAAGTGCATAGAAGTATTGTTTTATTACTATTTTACCTGTATTTTCTGCTATAAGACAGCATGGTTGTATTTCTACACAAAATTAAACTTCCAAATTTACCTCAGAATTTTATAGCAACTGAATATAAAATAGCTTGTGTGCTACTAATCTTCCAACTGTAACAATATGAGGTATACTGTTTGTCATAGAGATGCTAATACCTTAGTGTTTTTATTTATAGTGTCCATTTTCTGTGTAAAATTTGTTATGTTGCTTGTGTATTATGTTTGTATTTCTTCCTTGATTGAACGTATGTAGAAATAATGAAAAACAAACACTGCGTGTATGTGTATGAAATACATTAATGTCACAAATAAAGAGTTTTACTCTGTATTTGATTGTGGAATGCACAGCATTATCGTTACCACCAGTATTGTATTATTATTTTGTTATTACTTGCTTTTTAAGATATTACTGTCATTTGACTTGGGAATACTCAGTAAGACTGCAGTATCTTTTCTAGAGTTAGTAATGTAGGAAATACAGTAATAGGGAAAACTAGAAAAGGTTATATTATACTCAGCAAGTTTCCAGTGGAGGAGGCCCACATAGTGTAGTTCTCCCTCCCTGCGCTCACTCCTTTACTCTGTGAAGTGTTTGCACATTAAGTGTGAATGTCATGGTTTCCAATAAACTGTTTAATATTGCTATAAAATGGTCTGAAACAACCTATTTCATATATATTAGTAACCAGGTTTTACAATATAGTCACCCATGCAAGACCATTTCTGTAATCATGTTGTGTATAAAAAAAACATCACAACAGAGCAACTGTAGCTTGGATTGTTCATACAGTATTAATACAATTGTAGAATGTTGTGAATTGTGCATTCATAGGCTTATTGCTTATTGATTGTAATAATTATTAATGATAAAAAGTAATCTATTTGTATCTTAGTTATTACATTGCAAGTAGCAAGTATTAATTTTAAAACTAGCATTATTAGGCCTCCTAGATTGTCCAGTTATTAAAAGTGCTATATATACAGTATATCAAATATTATTACGTATCCGTAATCTAAGCAACTAAGTTGCTATGGTTATGGTCATGAATATTCATAATACTGTAAGTGTAATTTAAAAAAAAATCATATCCCATTAGTGATTCTCTTTCTATTGACCACCAGTCATTCATGAATATTCACAATGAGTGTTATGTTTATGTAATGTAGTGTTATGGTCATGAGCAAAATCATGAAGTCAAATATTTATGAGGTGTTGTTGACAAAGGCGCAATTCAACTTCTTTTGTGCAGCATAATTATGTATCCTTGATCTGCCAGTTGTTAAAAGTGCTATATAAATATCAAACATTATTACCATATTGCTTTGTTGAGTATAAAAATAATTGGCTTTCAAGCAAAGCTCTGGAGAAAAAAAAAAAAAAATTTGTTAATATCTGGAGAAACTTGAGGTAATAATAACCCAGTTTACCCAGTTTTTAAATTTCCAAATATTCATATAAAATTAGCCGTTCCCAATTAGGTGAGACTCTTTTAATACCTAGCAAACTCGCCACCCACCAATAATGATGATTTTAATAAAAATAACATTTATTTATTTTTGGCCAATTAGTGCATACCCACCACCACAAAAAAAAATAGACATTTTAGAAGAAAGTACTGCAAGTTTTTTTTCTTTTTTTAATATTCCCACCACTGCCTTGAAATTAAAAAAAAAATGTGTATATTTCTTAATAATAAAAATTTAAAGCATTAAACCAACTCATTACTATACTGTTAACATTCAATAAAACTTTATTCTTATTTTCGCGTCCATCTGGATGCTTATGGCAATTTTTTTTTTCTGCCTTCCTCTGAAAGAAATTGTAGTGTCGATGATCATGTACTGTACTGTAATGTAATGATGCAAAAAATGAAATAAACTCAACTGATCAATACAGGAGGTACACAGTGCACAATAGTGCCTGTTGATAACAACATGAATATTCATGTTTATTGGACGTCACTGTTGTAGTCATAAGTGAAACTTTTCTACATGTCACTATTAGTAAATCATGAATATTCAAATGATTTTTTTCTTACATTGTCATAATAATCAATTCAATAAATGGTTTTGACCAACATTTGTATTGGTGTAGGCATGTCTTTTTGGAGTTTCTGTCATACTAAGATCTCAAAATAATCAGTGGAACTACTGGTAACGATTCGAATATATAAAAAATAATAATAATATTTATAACATGACCCTGATCTTACCAGTCTGTCTTCCGTCAGAAGGCACACAACTGTCAATCCTAAAGTCATCATTTTACCTTCCCTGTAATTTTCCTATTCCCAAGAAGTTGCATACTGGCCAGTGGTATGTACTGTAAAAAGATCATGACACCTGCATCTTATAAAGTTCAACAGCAACCCCCCCCCCCCCTTTCTTTCTTTAAAACTTGAAATTAATTACTGTATGGTACTGTATGTACATTATCATGTGTAGAGTTGTCAATATCAAGGTCAAAGTTTATTTTTTCCAAATATGGAAATTAATAGTGGGTTTTGTAAACCAACATTTTTATTGACATGGCTGTATTTCCCCAATTGTCCCAAAGTGGGCCAGATTTTCATTCTTGTCTGATCCCTCTTCTCAGATCTAGCCAACAAGAGAAATGCTACCAGTTGTTGTTTTTCCTGTTATTTTTTTTTTTAACTCATAATTTTTTAACCACAGTATACTCTACTTAGGGCAGGGGTGGGCATAGAAATGGGATGGAGGGCTGAATTGAATTTTTGATTTGATTTTGTATTGACATTTTATGGTGAAAGCTTGATGTTACCAGTTTGTGCTTCAAGACTTACTGTATATGTACGGCATTATGCTTAGTTTAAATATTCTTTTTTACAAATGATTAGCATCTGCCTGGAATAACGAGGGTAGACGAGCTACACACATCCATTTTTCAACACTTTTGCTACATTGTGCTTTAAGGTGTCTAATATGCTTTGTATTGTGATAAATGTAAAAGATAACATGTATAAAAATATAGTATTTGATGTAAAGTCTTACAAGTTAGCATGACCACTTTCATTGCAAGAAATATTTGCATACAATCATAACATGCAAAGTAATCATTTAATGAAAAAATTCAATCTACAATTTGATCTACTGTAATCAAAAGATTAATTCATCAACATTGCATCAAATTTTGATATTTTACAGTGGCAGCAATCAATGCAAAAAAAATTCATAATTACCCAAAAATAAATTAGCACATATAATTTGATCATAACACACATCAGATGTTTTTTAAAACATAACATCAAATAGTATTGGTAAGCATTACTGTATTAATTAATGTTTTTTTCAACAAATACTGTAAATGTACTCTGTGTACAGTAATACTGTATACTGTAATAATCATGCATCATTCAGTTGATTATTAACATAATGTATTGGAAATAATAGTGACCTCATGAATACTTGAGAACGTAATATTTTGGAGGGAGCAGTGAAATGGGGAGGGAAAGGAAGTCCAGGCTTAAAAAAAAACAATTTAAAATAAAAGTTATGGACGAATCTGATTTGTTCTACACTCTTAAAAACATGTTAAAGCATCTCTTATTAGGCAACATGTTCTTTAATTATGGAAGTTGGGAATTATTATTTGTATAGAATATTAATAAAATGAAGCATTTTTGTTTCATGAGGCTGGAAGTAAAAACATTTGCTATGTTTTGTTATTTATGTCCCACAAAGGTAACAACTTGACTAAAGAAGTCTTAACTGACTATTTAAAATTATTAATTAGAAGCATTTATCCATGAAATAAAAAAATAATGTATGTATCTAGTGGTCGTAATTAGTCAGGCATAAAGTACAGCAACTTAATTGCTCCAATAGCCTGGTCATGTTTCAAAACATTCCAAGATCTGTCACGAACCTCAATTGCTCGTATTGTTGAAAACTGTAAAAAAGAACGAAAATAGGTATGCATTACCACCCCCTTCATCGCTATTTTGTGTATGTTTTCACTAGACTGGATGTTATAATAACTAATAATAATAACTATATTGTAACAGAGGCTAAGGTCCAGTGATCTGATCTAGAGGGGGTTGACCACTAACACATCAAAACAATTTTGGATTATATGCCTAGTGTGAAAATATGCATAAATCAGCTTACCCTCTGAACTAAATCACCTATGGTGGAATCTGGATGCACCAGGACCTCAAACCATAGCCAATCATACTTCACTTTGACTTTCACTGAAAAAGTGAATGTCATTGTATTTTTGAAACTTTCCTACATGCTTAAAATAAATTACAATTTTCTCAACGTTACTGCCTAAAAATGTAAATAAATTTTTCTTTCCTTTTTATCAAGTATTCCAAAATTGTGCAGGAAAGTATAATAATTTTTTTTTAATAAGTTTCTCTTACCTTTATCCATGCAATTAACCCAAGTACCAACACCACTGGTAGCACCACTAACAGCGCCATCGGTAGCAGCACCATCACCAGCAGCAAAACCAGCCCTGTTGGAAGCACCAGCTACAGGATCACACACTCCACTATTCACCGGTTGTTGCACTGCACACTAGTGATACAAGAAATTAAGATCAGAGTAAAATTGCACAATTCCTACAACTTCAATAAGAAACACAATATGCACACATTTTTTTTTTTTCATTTTAAATAAGCCAAGAATAAGTAAAGTATTAGTATTTTTATTAGTATTAGTATTTTTTAGTATTATTATTTTTGGGACATTTTCTTAGAAGGTTCATGTGAATTTAGGCACCACTTACTTTTAGATAATATTTTTGATGCATACCAGAATATTGAAATTTGTAACATATTTGATAACCATTGTAAAACATATTTAATAAAAGCAATGACTGAAAGAACTGAACTAATGAAAAACATTACCACCAATATTTAATTTTTACGTTATTTACTCTACTTATAAACTTATATTTTGTGTCATTTTTATTTATTTATTTACTTTATATTCTGTAATTGAATTTTATTTTACTTTTTTCTATCTTTTTTTTTTTTTTTGTACATTAAGTTATTCCTTAATTACTACAGAATAATGAGAGTATTTGTTTTTTTTTTTTTTAGTATTCCTGTTAGAAAACAAATACAAACACAAACAAGAATTGAATATCAACTTACTGACTCTTGAACAGGGTCATCATAGAAAGGAATGGTATGGCCACTTCTTACTACAAGTGAAAAGACAAACTTAATGATAGCAACAATTACAAAATTTACACTGAACCCAATTTATTGTAATAATAGGCCAATGATTTTTCTTTAAAATACAAAAAAGGAACAAAGTTAATAAAAAATTTCCCCAGATAATTAATTCAATAATTTATATGATATACAGGGTAGTCTATAAAAAAATAAAAACTAATAAATCAGAAAAGATGGTACAATAAATAGCCAAAGATAATAATTTAAAACAGTGATACAATGTGAAATTTAAAAAAAAGTGAGAAAATTTAACAACAAATATAAAACAAATTCAATGATATGTAACACCATATTATTTACCATAGAGATGTCACAAAAATTGAGTTAGGTAAAAAATGGCTTTTGCCTGAGATATACTGTAGCTTTTGAGATGCTATAAAAGAGGAGTAAGATGTATTTAAAATTTTTAACCTATATCTGATCTTTGACCACTCAAATTTCCACATGTATATGTATACAGCAGTTAGTTTGCTTTTGTTTGTTATTGCTCTGTTCATGTGTCCATCTACCCATGCGAATCTGCTCCATAATAGTTTATACATGATTCTTGTCTCTATAGCCCAAGTTTGATTTCTTTCCACATGTAAATCACAGTAGATACCCTTTGTATTTCTCTTTAGTAAAGCCACATTCCAGATATTTACAACTGCACTTCAAATTAGGACTACTACTACACACCGAAGAAGAAATATGCTATATAATGAAAAAGTTAGTAAGCACAGAAGATACCAAAAGCTGATCACAATCAAATTTTAACTGTAAATTGCTGAGAGACCATGGATTACAAGCAGTTTTCTGTGACTTTTTTGGTCTACCAGAATTTTTTTTTAAGACAGTATGTTAACATTGTTGCAAAAACAAGTGAAACCACACAAAAAAAACTTACTATTTTACACGTTTCTTTGCCAGGAACACCAATTGAAACTTTGGATGGCCAGTGGAAATACATAACATTTAATTTTAATTTATTTCAAACTAAGCATGGATTTATCATTGAAAGAAGAAAAGAAAGTGAGTGGTATACAACATATTATATGCTCTCATATTTATATTTTGTCCAATATGTTTTTATTTTTAATTTATTTAATATTGATAATAATGATATGTTTTTAAATGCTGTAAATACATATAAATCATTTTGTAAACAGGTGCCGACAGGTATGTATAAAAATAATAGTAATATTTTAACTGAAATTGAAGTGCAAAAAGAATTTTGAATTAAGTAGAATAACCCATCTTAGTTTGGTGTGTTTAGGTATTTTATGTTGTTTTGCTTGTATCTGTTAGAGTGGTGTTCTGTTCTCACCTCTTATTGATTTGATTGAATTTTGTATTTTGAGAATTTGTTCAATTTTAATAATAATAATAGTGTAGTTTTATATAGCGCACATATCCATCTAATGTAAGATGCTCAGGGCGCTTGATATGTGGACTAGGAACTCGATCAATGACTTTCTTCGCCCCTAAGGGTCCCTTTGTGTCTGTGCTACCCTGTACCCGGTACCAGCAACTCTCGTTGTCCACCACACTCTTGTCGTCCACCACAATTTTGTTGGAATAAATTGTCCGTTTTAATGAAATTGTTCTATTGTTTTAAAGTTCTTCTACTACTTGACTTCTGTTTCGGAGGTTTTCTGAATAATTTAAATTGAGATTAATTGAGAATGAAAATTTAATTTTGTAATAAACCAGATTTTTTTTCCCCAGATCCTTGAGTGAAATATCAGTAAGGCCTACTGCATGTGTTACTTCGTATAAACCAATCTTGTCAATTTTTACCCTCAACCATGGTGATTTCTTTTACTTTGTTTTTCATGTACTTTCATAGGATTCTAATTCATTCATTAGCATTGTATCATGAAACAATATTGGGAACATATACAACTACTGTTTTAATTACTTTTCTGCTGATTTCATATTATAAATGAATTATATTTGCATACCATGTGCATGTTAAAGTGTACAGTAGGGGATTGTCTCCCAGTGTACTGTGCAATCACCACCAGGAAGACCCCACTGGAAATAAGTCTTCTTCAGACTTTTGTGGGTTAAATCCATCCATCCACTCTTCAAACTCAAAATATTAAAAGAATCAAAATAGATCTAATGAAACTAAAACAAGAAAAATACCATAACAACAATATTATAGAGGGAGGAGAACAAGTAAACTAATGAAAATGCATGATATATGGCACTAATAGAAGATGGGAACAATACTACAAGAAAATGGTTTTAAAATACTTTAACTGTGCATGAAATCAAAGGAATCATTCACAGTCAGCAAAAACACAATTAAGAAAGCAAGATGAATCAAATAAAATTATTCTCCAAAGCCAATGCAAAAACAGTGAATAAAAGAGAATTCTAAAAATTAAGAAAATACAAAATAACAAAATGAATGGGAAAAACAGTAAGAGCATGACTAAATTAACTAAATCACAGTTGTTAAAGTGGAGGTGCTACAAAAAGGGAGTAGCATTTCAACACCTACCATTGTGCCACAACCACAAGGTTCCTGCCAATGTGTGTCACATGCCATGCAGTCATGTGATAGGCCCATATCAGTCTTTCCAAAAATCTGACAGACATACAGATTGGGAAACAAGTTTAAACAATTTGTTGAGGCATTTAGCCGGTATCCGACCTGTTTGTTGAAATCCAGTTTGCCAAAACCCAGTTTGTCGAGTCCACGGCCACTTTGCCGAAACTCATTTGCCGAATCTTGCAATCACCGTCGTACAAAAGTTCAGCATAATGTCCTTTTGGAAAATGGTGGGTGGGTCACGGGGGAGCTGTATTTATATACAAACTAAAAGGAAAAATACAGTAATCGTGAAACAACAATGCTGTAGGAAAACACATTTGAAGACATGGCTATCTTTAAAATTAGGAATGAAATGAATGATCAAGCATTGTATCCCCTTAAAAATCTCTCCCTGCGAACCCTACCAGGAATTTTTATGCCAGGGCCCTGGTTGGCCCGGTTGGCCCTTGATTCAGACCCCCCACCCCCCTCGGCAAATTTCTGAAGCCACAATGGCACATGTGTATAATTGTAGATTATTATAAATTTATTTCCTTTAGGTCTACATATCTTAGTTAAACTTTATGTATTTATTATAAATCTTGTGAAACCCTTTCACGAAGCTCTAAGGTACTGGGGTGGGTCCAGACATTTGCAGGAGAGGGTGCAGAAAGAAGGGAACTCCTGTAAAATTGAATGACATAAGTTTAAATGAATTGGGGAACATTCTTCTGACTTGCCACCCTACCATCTTAAAAGCCAACAATTAGCCTGAAAATTATTCTCATAAATTACCCTCCCTAACTCTCACCCCAAAAGAAAAAAAACCTGCTGACTATTTTTACCCAACATCTGTGCACTTTTTTGCCTGCTAAGAAGCACTCTAACATGTTAAGGGTGGTGCGGGGAGGGGAATACCTGGATGTCGACGATCATCTCCCCCTATGGATCCGCCCAGGAGTACCATTCTGTGAAGCTCAGACGGCCAAATGCTGCAAGTATTGCCATATATAACAGAATATTCTAAAGTATATATTGAATACTGCTATGGCTTTTACTATACAGTAATTATAGAAAGTTTAGCAAATTAATGTCAAATTTACCTTTTAAATAAAGAAAAATATGAGCCACTAATAATTTTGTTTATAATGTTAAAGCATGTAAGATAGACAATTGAATTATGAAGTACATGCTAAAATGGTTGTGATGAATGTAGACATTCCTTATTTGTTACATATATTTTATTCTGTTATATTTAGTGAACATTTATACATGTTTTTATCAGCCACACCCACTGAAGTGTTATATTCCACTTACCTACTACATACTGAATACTCTGCTGGTCCTTTCACTGCACTGTACTAACGTAATTTGAATAATGAATTCTCACATGTGCTGCTTTTGTAGCATGACAAGTCCTTGTCCAATATTTTGTAGATTTGTGTCATTGTAAAATAAATTTTTACGATATTTTGATGGACATAAATAGGAACTCAAAATATGCCAATAATGTTAGACATTTAAAAGAATGGTGTTTCGATATATTTTTTCCAGAGATATACATGGTCTGGATAAACATTTCCTCCTTACTCAAAGTAGTATATGAAGCTTATGAGACATTTTATCCTATATGCCTTTTTAATTAATTTTTTTGCTGACAGCTGAATTGTTACAAATCAAGTTTGCTCCATCTTGAACTTTATGCTGTTGGTAATACTTTACTGCTTTTAATTGACTTTCAGCAAACTGGGTTTCGGCAAACGAGGATTCATGGTTTTTAAGTCGACAAACTAGCATTCGGCAAACTTGGTTTTGGCAAAGTGGACTCGGCAATCTAGCATTTGGCAAACTGGATTTTGAAAATCTGGCCTAGATCCATTCAACCTGCACTAACTCTCAATCATATGTTGTTCAAGCAGCTCTGTTTTGCTCGCACAAATGCTTTGGATTATTATAAAAGTATACATTGATGAGACCTTATTTTATTAAATACTATCTGAGGTCTCTGTCCGACTGGGGCTTAACCTGTCCGCTGGGGGTTGAGGCCCTGCTCCCGCTGTTGATCTGGTGTCCACAATTGCATGCCAATGCCAATGAGAAATGATAGAGAAAATTTTTTAATGTTTCATATGTTTGCAGAAACAGCTGAGTAGCTAGGTAAAAACGTGCTCCAGTGCAAGATTGATTGCCGGGCCCTTGAATGTGAAGCGTCAATCACAAGAGCTGTAGGCCTCATTTATGGCTATTGGGTGAGGGAGGTGGTGCTGAGATTCATCTGTTTCACTGCTGGGGGTGGGGTCCAGGATTTGGAAATAGGGTGTTCCCAAGGAGAGACTTCTACAGTTGGAGGGTCTGAACACCTTGACCGCAACAGTGGTTCTGGCTGATGTACGAAAATTTATGATTATGATACCTCTCAGACTTAAATTTGCACTTCACATGGGCCTCTCCCAAATTTATAAATTTGTGGGTGAGCAGTTTTTGACATTTTTGTCCATAGTTACCAAGTTGGGAGGTGTTGCTGGCGGAGCCTGCACTTACCATGGTTGGGGCTGAGGATGGAAATATTAATTTTTAGCAACTGAAAGTGCTATTTCAGTTACTCCCCCCAAAAGAAAAAGAGAATCATACATACTGACCATGCGACTATTTTGTTTTTAATAGGAGGCCTACATTAAGTCAAATCACCTGCCTACATTAAGTAAAGGAAATAATAATGATTGTTTGTGCAATCCTAAGTCATTTAAAAAGTATTTAATAATTCAAGCAGACTTTTACAAATTAAATGTCAGTTATTGAAAACAAGTATGAGATTTCAGAAAAACTTCAGTGTTTAGGAGGATGGTGTGAGTGATTGATTGGGTCTGAAAACACAAGTCTCATATGCCAAATGCATGTGACTTGGTAGCTATGTGATAGTACATAGAATTTACATTGAAAATAAGCTGCTTTTTCAGGGAGGGGGATTGGCACCCATACCCCTTGATCTGCCACTTCTGAATAAAACCCTAACTTAATTGTGTATAAATGTACACCAAGTATGCAAGCAACTCTGTCAAGTTACTGTAGGTCTAGCAAAATGTACTTTTTTCAAATCTAATTCTGAAAACACAGTTAGTATACAATACAGTTAATGTACTGTATAATAATTAAAAACATGGTGGTTGGTCTCTTACCTAGTGGGTAAATTGTGTTAAGATCCACCTGTTGATTACTTTCTCTTTGTGGTACAGCACACTAGACATACAAAAAAGATTGAAAGACTGGTAAAGCAGAATTGAACCTTTGATAATGAGTAATTACATGCAGTAATCATAATATGGGTGTTGGTAGGTGTACAAATGTGTATTATGGATTATGAATATAGGTATATATTTAATTTATATTTACTTGATTTATATATTTAGTTTTATTCATTTTGAGGATGTATCGTTTTAGAGGTGCTTCTGTCTGTTGACATGTCCTTAAATTCTATTTTTTTATGTTTTGCGGTCTCCAGTGTAAAGTTGAATAACATAAAAATAATAAAAAATATATATTTTATGGGTTACGTATAAATATGTTACATGCTACCCTAATTTGTAATGGTAATAAAATGCTGTTTACAGACCAGAGTTAATGATGATAAAAGTGCACACTATGAAGATAACTATCAACAATAACAAGCTAAAAAGCATTGTTCATATAAAAAATAAAAGTTGACACTAGCATGATTCAATAATGATTTATCGTGTATATGATATCAGTGGGAAAATGATAAAATCGTTTTTACTACTACGATTTTATTGTTTTCCCATGATAATGTCATTTAATTTGATTTGTGAAAATAGTGTTTTTCGTATACATGATAAATCATTCGGTTACCAAAAAATGTTGATGCAAAACAACATCAAAACTTACCGATTCTCGAACAGCATTCCTCCCTGTAAGTGAAAAGACAACCAGTAGGATGTACAATCTAATTCAATACTTATTTGATAATGACAATAAAAAATTAATAAAATATAAAAGATTAAACTAAAAGACTTCAATTAAGACAACTCAGATTTGCAATTTGTTTTTAATGTAAATACATAAATATAAAATATTATATTACCTCCACCAGAAAGGTCATGTATTAACCAGTCTGCCAGTTTTTTTATGCTTTTATGTTTTTTTATGTTTTTTTATTTATCTGATGCATTTTCATTCCAAAATTTACTGTTTTCTAAGTGATTCAAAGAACATATAAAATTGTAAAAAATTTGTGTTTGATCTTTTATTTTGTGTTATTTTTGGTATCTATTACTGTGTTTTTCAAATTTGTGCTTTTACCTGAGGTCAACTGGTTACAGTTTTGCATAGTGGCCAGTATATTCAGAAGTTGTATTTCTTGCTGTAGCACCAAAGCAGCTATTAACAATCCTGTACACAAGTACCCATAGTAAATGGTATAGCTGAAATGATAAATAATAATAATAATAATAATAATAATGATAAATAAATAAATAAATTTAATAAATAAATGAAAATATAAAATAAAATAATAATAATAATAATAATAATAATAATAATAATAATAATAATAATAATAATAAGTAGACTTACTATATCTGTTGTGAAAACAGAACATAAGGTTTTTCCTTATTGATATAACTGATATCAAAATTAAAACAAAATCATATGTATAAACATTATTATGAAATTAATAAAAATGGTATGAAGATCAATCAATGCTACTAAGACTTGAACCAGCACTGCAGTGGTTTTGGTTTAGATGTGTAGAGTTTTAACCCGGCCGAGGTATGTGCAATTTAGTTTGTCAACCTTGCGTAAATTCATAGGTTAAGGGGCAAAAAATGTTCACTGTTCGAATGATAATTTTGCGTGTAACTTAGCTGTAGCTAGGTTGATATGCTTTAGAAAAAAGAAATGGCGTTAACATATGCTTAATTACCTGTTTATTAATATTCAAAATATGTAGAATGATGTCATATTTTGATATGCATATCTTTTATCAGGTCTCCCTCTACTGAAAGATCCCTCCAATTAAATACTACCTCCAAAGTAAAGACCAATTTTTTGTGGCCCCAAATTAACAAATGTCCTTTATCATTATTATTCTAATTAGAGACCAAGGCTGCTAAAGACCATGGAAACCCTGGTCCCACAAGTGGTCTTTAATTAGAGGGAGACCGGTGTATATGGTTTTTGCTTGGACATTTTTTGAAGAAGATCCAAGCATGGAAAGTGATCAAAGTGTTGGACAGAAAAAGCCTGTCCAAAAACAGGAAAACAGGATAGAAGAAGGAAAAAATCAAAGCAAAAAAATGAATTTTTCTGCTAATTCAGGGTGTGGGTGCTATTCCACTAGTACGTAAAAAATCAAACTGTATGATAAACCTAGGGTGAAGTTTTTTTTTGCAAAATACATATTACCTGGAGTAAGGTATGACCAATGCTGTGTTTGTGGTAAGTGTTTGGGTTAACTGAACTCACTAGCTTGCTAATGTGGCTGCTACAAAATCAAATCAATTTTAATATTACAATACAGGTATTAAACAACTTTTCTTACCAAAAGCACAACAACATGAAAAGTTTTAAAAGCAACATCTTGACTATTTGATAAAAAAGTGTCGGATCAAAACCACACCAGTTCCCTCCACCTCTACCAGTACCACCACTTCCACCTGTACCAGCATACTACAAATGAAAAAAACAGATGAAAAGACTGGCAAAATAAAGTGAATTGCACACAGTAATAAGGTATAGTTTTATATATAATTAGTACTCAAGGTACATGTTTTGGGCATGTACACATGTGTTCTGCAGACACATAAGCAGGGGTGCAGAGCTGCGAAAACACACCTCTAACACTCTCTAACATTCAAAAGGTTCACTTTTTACAGTGGCAGATTCAGGGCTGGGGAAGGGGGAAAGTCAGTGTTTGCCAGTAAATTAGCATTACCAATCATGAACTGAAACATTAATAAGTTATTGCTACATGTACTGTACTATATAACATACCATTACTGTATTGTTCTTCCTTTTAAATTCTGTGGTGAATTCTGCGTATGAGACATGGATTTATATCTACAGTATAAGACCAATTTTTACACTACACAAAATTGTTTTAGTTATCATTAAAACCCCCTCGCCTACTCAGATTCACAATTGATCTTCCACAAAATACTGAAATATTTTATATATTTCTTTAGTTTTACGGTTCTTGCATCTGACCACAAAATGGAGTAAAGCATACATCCAGGCCGTAGCCAGGATTTTCAAACAGTGCGGGACAATATCAGGGTAGATCCACTTTACGCATAAATTCAAACAATGTGGACCCATTTTACGCAAAAATATGAAAAATCTGGACCCATTTTCTTAAATTTTACCCATTTTAAGCTAAAAAGCTAAAATATGAGAAATCTGGACCCATTTTTCAAAAAGTGGACCCATTTTATGCATAAAATTACATAATTTGGACCCATTTAAGAAAAATTGGGGCTCATTCTTTGTGGACCTATTAGAAAAATTGTGTGGGACTGTCACCCCAATAGCTGGCTATTGCATTGTGCCCAGGTACCTGTGATTTCAATTGCTATGGTATGTTAGAGAAATACCAAAGCTACTCATAAAAAAACTAATTTTTTACTATGAAATATGAATTAGGTTGCCTGGTGTCATAGAAGCTGAAGGCTGTATCTAAAAATTCAGGTTTTACCTACCCACATCATGCTCAAATTCCAGTAAAAACTGTGCTTTAAATATCTATGGCCTTAGTTTTTTAACGTTTGTAAACTAACTGCGTCACAATTTCAATGGAAATTTACAGTGGAAATGGAGCTGCTTAAAAAAAATAGATTACAGAAATTAATTTATCATAATGGTATTTATTATTAAAAATAAACTATACTTATTATCAAAAATAAACTATACTCACTTATTAATTTTGGAAACTGTAATCTCCATGAGTATATATATAATACAGGTACAAACACTTTTGTAAAAACTATTGTATTTACGGTCAAGTAAAACCGAAGAACGTTTTCGTCATAACCGCGGTTGATTATTGGCACAGAGGCCGACCTTATACAACAGGCAAAACGACAATATTACATCAATACATTTATCATTAAGTAGCAGTATTTACAATTCAATATCATTGGGGCATACCAAATGTTATCTGAACCCCATAAAAACAAATCATTGTGTTGTTGCTATAGCCTGGGGCATTTCATTGAAAATATTGATGTTTGCTGGGTTGTTACAGGTGAGCTATGTCTGGTAGAATTTGTAAATAAACAGTACAACTGTATATGTTGTCATTATTATCACTAGGCCTACTCAGTGGCGTAACAATGGGGTCAGGGCCCTGTGACTTTCGGGTCTTTTGGGTCCTGGTCGCCAATTCCATTGTGGGATTTTAGATGTGCTCGTTTTTTAATTATGTTTATCATTGCATTCTAAATGTTTTTAATGACAAAATAAATGGTATGAGTGGCGAATCCAGGAATGTTTAATAGCTGGGCCCACAGAGAGAGACTTTCACTGATAAAGGATCAATACCACCTCAGCCCCACAATGGTTGAGGCTGATACAGGGACATATTGGGGGAGGGGGCTGTTAGAATTTTAAAGCTTGTTCTTGCTAGCCAATACAAATTCTTTCCTGGGATCACTCAAAACGAATACTTTTAAAAATTATATGTAAATATGCATCAGCACACAAAAACAGATCTGCACCCTTTCCTGGCTATGACATTAAACTCAATCGAGTCAGCACCTGACTCAAGGTATGTCTTAGTGACTGCTGAGGGGAGGGGGCATTTGTTTTCAGGATGTGATCTTGTTTTTCATGCTCATTTTCATGATTATGACTATTTGGATAAAAAATGTTTTGAGGAGTGGCACGTAAATTTTTATAATGAAAATGAGGTGGGTTGACCCTCAGCCTGTAAAAGCTTCTTTCTGGGTCACCTTTCTTTCAAATTCCTGGATTCGCCACTATTGAGCTATGTAACTATTGTTAGGCTTAATATTATTTATGATGCCTCTATTGCAATTTTCACTTTATTCTCTCAAAGCAGTCCTTAAACGTTTAGAGTGCGCTACTTCCCAGCGTGCTTCTCCCCAGGACCCCACTGTGTTCCTTGGCATCCCCAGTCGTAGGAAGGGGAATACCAACCCCCGCTCAGTACTATGCAAGGCCTACCTTGCATAATGGCTCCCCCCTCCCCCTTTCAAAATCCTGGCTATGTCCCTGGGCTGAAATGAGAAAATTTACGGCACCTCTAAGTGGCCGGATATGTCACTCACAGAAGTAAAATTTAAAAATTTAGGGCCCCTTTTTATTGGCCATTGGATATGATATAAGTCCATGTCAGAGACACATTGTTATGTTAAGTATCAACAAAGCCCTTTTGGGTCTGGGTGCTAGACCGAGGACCATGTAATTAGGAGCCCTTTTGGGGCCCCTGGGGTCGGGGGCCCTGAGGACCGCCGCACGAGAGTGCATAGGTTTTGCTCCACTGGGCCTACTTTACCATTACCAGCAATAACCTTTCATTTGCTCTGGCACTATGCAAGGCCGTAGCCAGGATTTGTAAAGGGTGGGTTGGGGGGTTTGGAAGGGGGGGGTGGGGGGGGAAGGTTTAATTTTTTTTAAAAAGGGCAAATTTTAGTAATTACTGTATATCATGTAAAAAGGTTGATGGGAAAATCCATTCTTATCATTCTTATTGGCAATATTGATTTTTTTGTAATGGTAAATTAGCAATTTTTCTGATAGACCAGCTGCTCTTTTTATTTATTCTGGGAATTTTCACCAGTGACAGTTGTTACAAGGTACTAAGTTTCATGACCTTGATCCTTAGATGCCCAAAAATGTCACTCTAGATATTTTTACATACACTTTCAAAAGGGAAATTCTTTAAAAAAGGGGTTCGTTTGAACCCTTCAAACCACCCTGGGTATGGACCTGACTATAGAATACATGTTAAGAAATAGGTGAAATTAATTCATACACTGTTATGGTCAAAGAAATCTGTCATTATAAGGTCATACGTATTCCGGCTATTTCTCAGAATCACATTCATTTATATCATCAATATTATTATTATTACTCTATTATTATAATATATTATATTACTATATTATTATTTTTATTATTATTATTATTATTATTATTATTATTATTATTATTATTATTGTTATTATCATCATTATTATTATTACTCTATTATTATTATTTTATTATCATTATTAATAACAATGATGTTAGAAAATATAAGGAATAAAATGAAGAGGACTTACCCAATCAGGTCATAATTAATTTGGCATAATAATGTACATTGTTATGGTCAAAGAAATCTGTCATTATAAGGTCTCATGTATTCCCGCTTTTTCTCAGAATCACATTCATTTATATCATCCATATTATTACTATTAATCTATTATTATAATATATTATTTTACTATACTATTATTTATATTATTATTATTATTAATTATTATTATTATTACTGTTATTATCATCATCATTATTATTAATATTTATTACTCTATTATTATTATTATTATTATTTTTATTATCATTATTAATAACAATGATGTTAGAAAATAATAAGGAATAAAATGAAAAAGACTTACCTAATCAGGCCATAATTCAAGATTTGGCATAATAATATTTGTACATCATGAAAACAAAATATTCTTAATAAAAAAGATCAACCGAACAGATGAAGAGCAAATGACTTGGAAAACGTAAGATATCAGGATTTTTATAACTAACTCCACTCTCTAAGCTTGAAACATCAGTATCCATTCTATGTGTAAGTGGTAAGTCAGTAACTGTAAAATGAAAAGTAAAATACATAAAATTGTTCATGTTTTGTAGTCATTTTCTGACTTGTAATTTAGTAGGCCTATTATTTTAATTAATAGCAGGGGCGGATTTAGGGGGGGGGGGGCCGGCCCGGCCCCGCCCCTTTTGGGAGGTAAAAAAA
>NW_022689540.1:212059-215677 GCF_011630105.1 Anneissia japonica | reverse complement strand
GTGTGTAAGTGTATTCCTCCTCCTTGTAGGCCCTAGCAGTAGCCTTTTGTAGGTTGGTTTCTCTTGGACTGCCACCGTTCGCAACGCAATTTGACTTACATGCGCATCGACAATGCTCTTCTGAAACAGAGCGTGTATCGGAAGCCAACAGATGAAAATGAATGCTACAAAGAACAGTATCATTTTCGTACTGCGTTATTATTTATTTCTTTTACTTATTTTCAATCTTTCGACAAAGAACAGAAAAAGTTAAACAGAGGTGCCGAGGAAAAGCAAAAGTTAAAAAACTGTCATCAATTGGTGTGCTTAAACGAACCCCTGCCAACAAAAACAATACAAACCAAAATCATTCACAGGAAACAATGAAAGGAACAAGTAATCAAAAAGCAAACACACACACACACACACAACAATAAAAAAAATAATAAAATAAAATAAAAATAAAAATAAATAAATAAAAAATATAAATATAAAATAAAAATTTAAAAATGTTAAGATATATATTATTCAAAATTAAAATTATTAAATTATTATAAATATTTATGTACAGTTATCACATCCAAAAACCGTACATTCGTTATTCAATTGTTCGCAACTGATTCTGCTATTTCCGAAGTCGCCGCGTAGTATGTTCAGGTTGCAGATAGTTAGCACAGAAAGAGAGTATGTATAGATAAAACCCGTGGTTGTTGAGAATATGGCGATGGGAATCGACATTAAAACCTGAAACTAAATAAGTATAATCTTAAAACTAATTTGATTGGCCTAAGCGCATCATGTTCCCAATGTGAAAAATCAATAAAATGAGATTAGATGTAATGGGTCCTAAAAAATATATAGGCCTACACAACGATAAAGGCAGATAGGCCTACCCTGTGACAGAGTAAATGCTCGAATAAGCGCAGCTCTTGAATAAGCGTCGCACTATTTACCTGATTATTTTCGCTAAGCGCCGCTCTCGCTTAAAATCGAGAGAATAATATTACCCTGTGTGTACTGAAACACTTTGAGAAACAGTGTTTTAAATACAATGTATAGAGTGTTAAAATTAATAAATAACACAATAAAGACACAAGCATTTAAAGACACAAGCATTTATTTATAAATGTTTACTACTCAATTTCAGAACATCAAGTTGGTCCGCAAATAATAACGGAAAATGTACCCTATGAAATCTAAATTCAGACGAGAATATTGGCCATTTCCTCTTAGTCTGCCCAGCGCTACAAAATATGCGCACTGATGAAATTTGTAAATTGCAAATAGAATTACTTCACAATATAGAGTTATATAATCAATGCATTAATGCAAACGATGACCTAAGAATACTTCATATTTTGGGTTGTTTATCGTTGCTACTTAGCAGAAAGTATGACAGGAAGTTTTGCAAATGATATGCCAAAAGAGCATGGAAATTGCGCAGTGAAATTTTGAATTCCACGCTCTGACTATACTATACAGTTTGTTTCATTTTAGTTGTTATCTTTCCTGTATTACTGTTTTGATGTTATTTTTGATGTTTAAGTTTTAAGGGGAAGGGGTAGATGCATTGTTTGGTGAAGGAAGAAGAGTACTTCTGAAAATTAGGGGTTACATTTTGTTCAGTTTTTTTTTTTTTTTTTTTTTTGTGAGGAGGGCGATACCATTGGGGAAGGGACGAAGGGATTAATTTAAGCTGTCTTGAGTTTGTTTTTAGTTTTAGATGTATATTGTAGTCATTTGTATATTTTTTTGTTTTTTCATTTCAGTTTTCAGTTTATTTTCCAAAAACTTAAATATTTTCAAGTATTGGACAATAGAAGAATGACCAACGAAAGCCATAAACCATTGGCCATCTAAACAAAATTATTAACAATAACACGGACGAACATGACGATACATGACAATACATGTTTTTCATTTGTTTTCCAAAGTGTGCCACTGATGTAAAATCCAGATAAATAAATAAATTTACGATGACTAGGACCTATTATCATCCTTCTATAATACGTGAGATAACATGGGAATGGGCATGGAAGGCGCCACGCCCATATTTTTTCATAAGCGCCGCTCTCGAATAAGCGCCGCACTGAAGCTTATTCGAGCATTTACGGTACGCCGAACATCTTAATAAATTCATATTGATATGTTTATAGCTAATGCGAGAGTAGCTGTCCGATATCGGAAAGTGGCGTACCTAGGGTGTGTGTGGGGGGGGGGGGAGGCACGCCCCTCAAAAAATAACTTGCGCCCCCAGTCCCGTCGCCCCCCCCCCCCAAAAAAAAATCAAGTATTAAAAAATCACCTAAAATCACCTTATTTTGCGAATTAGCACCCCTCAACTGATCATCGAGCCCCCTCACTTCACCTTCGCCCTCCCCCCCTCCATCAGCACCCCATTTCAATACTTCTAGATACGCCACTGATAGACGATTGCAACCAAAGTCAATGAGGTAGCGAACACCGAAACCTTCAAAAAATGTTTAAAAACGAGTTTAAATAATTTGAAAATAACTTAAGATCGTATCATACAGTAGTGTATAGTATAACAGTAAACAGTTTTAAAAAAATCGCTATACACTACGGTATCGCAGACGGCCGATTTGTGGGTCGAATCGGAGAGCCTTCCCGTATACGTCAAGGGCAGCTACGGGTGTGCAGCGAAAGTGTAGGGATGTGAAGTAGTTTAGTAGTAGTAAATTAAATATGAATGTCATGGTTTCCAAATAAACTGGTTAATATTGCTATAAATTGGTCCTAAATAGCCTATTTATGATTATGTAGCCAGCTTTAATGACACGTCAGATAGTCTTAATGATAATCATGCATGGATACATGTAAGACATTATTATTATCGTCCATTTACTAAAAGTGCTACTTAAATATCAAACATTATTATTACGTATCAGTAATCTAAGCAAGCTACAAATTCTCAAAAGTTGCAATGGTCATGAATATTCATAATACTATAAGTGTATTTGTTTTAATTGCATATCCCATTTGTGAACCTCTTTCTAATGGCCACCAGTCATTCATAAGTATTTATAATGAGTGTATTAGGCAAACGAAGTTAAATATGTATGTATGAAGTGTTTACTACAAAGGCGCAACGTTCGTTTACATAGCATAAATTATCTTTTCCTTTCTTTTTAATATCGAGTCTCAGGGCTAAGGATATGCCACTAGCGAACTTAATCAATTTACTAAGTGGAAAACATTTCACAATGAGTGTATCTCATAAAGAGAATTTTTTTATGCAGAGTATCTTGTTTATAGGCTTATACCGTATCCTTGTTTGATACTCCAATTGTTGAAAGTGCTGACTCTCAAACATTATTCTTTCAAAATTTACAAATCGTGGCAAGATGCAAAATTGTATGTAAAATAACAAATGAGGGACATTAAAAAACAGCTAAAAATTGTATATATCTATTTCTGGCTGTTTACTTGCGTTTACTTTTTAGCTGTTGCTTATCAAATTTGTATCTCTACCGAGATCCAGCCACTGTTTCCCACAGCATTGTTGTTATACAGTATTTTGCCTGTCTCTTATACACATCTAGATGTGTATAAGAGACAGAAGCACTGCTACGTGCGTCCTGGATATAACCTGTAACTTTATTTTCTAGAATGCTGAAC
>NW_022689540.1:201820-210051 GCF_011630105.1 Anneissia japonica | reverse complement strand
TACTCCCTGATATTCTACTGTATCTGACGTCCTGATTAGGCCTATATTATATATATAGAGCCGATTAGCTCTGGCGGCTGAACTCTCTGCTCTCCCTGTGTTTCAGCTGGAGGGCTGAAATGTAAGTTACGATAGCGCACCGTCTTTCGGATGAGACGTTTAAATAGAGGATTGATTCCCGGTGTACTGCCAAATTCACCACCAGAAAAACCCCACTGGAAATAAGTATTTTGTGCTTAGTGGGTTATCCTTGGTGTGATTCACAACAAAAAAATACTCCTATATATATTTATACATTGTTATATATTTCCTGCACTTTACTCGTTTTTCGATACATTAAGTAGGCCTATTCTATAATAATAATGCTCAGATAGGAACATAAGACGTTATACCAAATCATACCAAATGGGCCAAAAGCTGTATGTGAAGGTGGGGGGATTTACCTGGACGGAGTGAAGAAGAGACAGTTGCACTACAGATTTGATATTTTAGGACGTTACTGTGGTTCCGATGGAGTGTTGATTAAAATGTTAAGATTTGATATTTGCTTTTAAGTACAAAAAATAACATATTATGTACATTTTCGACTGTCTTAAAAACGTGGACTTCCTCGATTCTTGACGTACGCACCCAAATCATTATTATAACATTTATTCACATGTACACTTTACTAAACTAAACAATCAGTTTTATTTGCATTCCTATAGCTTATAAAAGTATAAATGTCACAAAAAAAAAAAAAAAAAAAAAAAAAAAAACAAAGATGGAAAATATATTTTGAATGTATATCTCACTAGTTCAATCTCTTTTATTTCAGTGTGTCGGGTCAAATCTACCGGTCCATCAAGAAGTGCTAGATCGATGTACAATCATTGTCACCGTATTACGATGAATATCAAATTGCCAGTACACACTATCAATAGCTGGACTTATTTGGTCTTCTGCAAATAATCGCACGCGGATATTTATTCGATTTTATACCACTGGATCATCAAAATTTAATTAAATTTGGAAGTTATGTTTCTTGTAAAATGAACAAGTAATCCTCAAAAAATATTACATAGGCTACTTAAATATAGTTAGGCCTAAGCGTAATATTATATTTTATGAAACAACAATCTTTGTGTTTTATTTATAGGCCTATTACGTTTATATAGTTGTGATGCAACTTTTCCGATATGTAAGAAATAAAAGTTAACTGATGTGTAATTTAAATACATCATTGTGTGTACTTCCTTTGTCGTAACTGCATTAATAATACATCATTAAAAATATATATTTTATTATGTCAATCAGTATATGATCGAATGATAATCAGTTCGAATCGAATATACCAGTATTATAGGCTACTGCTATATCTTATAAACACGAATATTTCCAATATTCTCATGATACAAGCAAATTACGAAAATGTTCCGTGCAAGGTGCCGTCGAATTTTACAAAACAGGAAATGACGTCGGTTGCTAGGCTACAGCTCATGCATATTCAATAACACCTGTGCTCATTAGACTAACAATAAAAACTTTTAGCTCAATTTTGACAAAATCGACCAAAAAGATTTTATTGTTAGTCTAATTAGAACAGGTGTTACTGAATATTCATGATATGCATGAGCTTGTTGCTTAGCAACCACGTCATTTCCGGTTTTATGATTTTTGTTGAGGGCATCCTTGAAAGAATTTCATTGCCAGTTTAATTAATAGACAAAGTAGCTAATATTGATGAAGCAATTCTTCTTCACTGGGTTCTTCACATGTTAGTTATTGAATTTAATTAATTAAAGTAAACACAGACATTGAATAAGATGAGAAGAAATGCATAATTCCATTTGATATTTATTTCCAAGAAATCAAGTTGGGATATACGTATACATTTTATTTTTTTATATCATGCACATTCGGCGAAAATCAAGACTTTAATTTAATCCACTTTTATATCACATATTACATAAGGCCTATGTCTATATTTCTTGCAACAATATTACGGTTTATTTTTTCTCTGTTATTAAGATAAACATTAGTAGTACCTATAATATTACAATATTAATAAACATAAAGCCTACAAGAATTAATATATATTGCTAACATTATTTTTGAGATGTTTGCAGAGAAAAATATATATATTCACACGATATTTTATTTATTTTCAATCCAGAATTTTTGCAGGAAGCTTGATTATTTACAACATTTTTGGATATATATAAACATTTGGAAATAGTTCCGTTGCCCTTTCACGATCGAGTTCGGACATCTTTCCTGGATTTGTGGATTCCTTGTCTACCTCACTGGAATAGAAAAGTAACGAGAAAATATTTAGAAACAGAGAAAAAATTATAATGAAGTATTAAAAACATATAAATCAAAATTAGTGAGCACCCCAACCTGAACATTATCATTCAAAATCTGCTGATACAACAGAATTATCATTAAGGAATGAACGAGGATTAATAAATACATGATATGGTAGGCCTCAGTGGTGGCACCAAAAATTTGCCGACAGAAGGTCGACGTGTGCGACATAGGGACCGACAAAGTCCCGGTCGACCGTCAGTCAGTATATAGATAAGTACAGTATATTAAAAAAATGATATAGGCCCTAAACGTCATACGGTACTCAGCTGTATAGCTATATTTTCATAACAAACATTTTTCATGATATAATATTTATGGACTGATTGATTGAATTTATTCGATGCTTAACATGCACAAGCAAGATAAAAAAAGATTGTGAACAAGAAAACTGTAAAAATTACAAGAATCAGGAACGCACATAAGGCCAGCCTTATTTTCAATGGGGTCAAATTTAACCGGAATAATTTACTGTCCAGGATGCTAGGCCTGTATACGGTACGGGATGACCCCTTGATTTTTGTAATGCTGTCCTCTGTTGCTCACTCTTTTAGGGGATTTGTTGGGTTTGGTCAGGTACATTGATCCCCTCTCATATTTCAATACCCTTATCCTACCCCCCCCCCACATCTTTTCTATTATTATTATTATTATTTATTTATTTTTTATTATTATTATTATTATTATTATTATTATTATTATTATTATTATTATTATTATTATTATTATTGTTAATATTATATCATTATTTCATCAATTTTTTAGTGAAACATATCCTGGTCCAGTAGTCCACCATAGTTAGAAATAGGCCTATGCAGACCTAAATTAGGCTTACTTGCCCTCTATGGGGGAGGGGGAGTGCGATAGAGGTCGTTCCTCAATGACATTTGTGACCTTGGGTATAAAAAACATCATAATAAATGTGAAAGCATAATTGTATTCACCTGAACACATTTTATTTCTGTAGAAACAAACATATACCATATAATATGTAGGCCTGACATTCATGAGCATAGGATTTTTCAGTGAAGTTTACATGGGGTTTATGGGTAAAAAATACACTTATTATGCGACTAAATTGCAATTTTGGAGCACATGACTTTTGAAATATGTCAAAAGGTTAAAAAATTTTCCATTTTTCGGAAGCCCAAAACATTTTACCCAACAATCAAACCAACATTAGCAGAAAGTTACAGTGTAAAAATGCATTATGCGGTTTTCCTAAATCTATTAAAAACCCCTTAATTGGCCAAGGTAAGTACCGTAGGTCACTTGGGACTTCAAAGGTTTAAAGAAATATTGTCTGTCACGGGCTGAAAGATGAAAAATTTAAGTAAGTTTTTAATTTGCAATTAAATATCTGAATGACTACATTTTTTTCTGTC
This sequence comes from Anneissia japonica, assembly GCF_011630105.1. NCBI lineage: Eukaryota > Metazoa > Echinodermata > Crinoidea > Comatulida > Comatulidae > Anneissia > Anneissia japonica. Next base: position 206,317 of record NW_022689540.1, on the reverse strand, counting down.
AATTAACAGATAGTTAAATAATATATTTGCTATATTCTTATATATAAACAGAGGTTTAAATTGATGATGATAATTGTGTCAATTTTAAGGATTTTTGTTAAAAAATGTCCGTAAATCAGGAAAAGTTTAAAAAAATGTTGACAGGGGATCCAACAACTCTGACCGGGGTCTGAAACATGGGGCTGCCTAGAACTTTGGTCAGGGTTACGGAATAAAATCTATGATGGGGTGGCGCTCATGGGAAGAAAATTTGCGGCTTAGGATTGCCCATATGCTTTTTGACCACAATTGGCTATCAAAAATGAATTTGTTTGGATCGGCATGTTTTATTCGTCGATTCTAGTTTATAATTTATGGTAACTCGGGCTACATAAACAAGGCTAGTAGGTTTAGAATTAAAATAATAATAATAATAAATTGTTAGCTATTTACAGCATATGGTACTGGGGCCCTGTGGCTTTCTGAGGGTGGGGGACTTTTGGGTCCCGGTCGTCAATTCTATTGTGGGATTTCAGATGTGCTCGTTTTTTAATTATGTTTGTCATTGCATTCTAAATATTTTTAACGACAAATTAAATGGTGTGGCGAATCAAGAAATGTTTAATTAGGGCCTAGTGAGAGACTTTGACTGATAAAGGGTAAAAAAATAATGATTACGGCGCCTCTAAATGGATGGAAATGGCACCCACAGACTTAAAATTAAAAACTTTAGGATCTCCCTTTTTAATTTGTCACTGGATACAATATGATATATTATCCTGTTATGTATCAACAAAGCCCTTTTGGGTCAGGGTGCTAGATCGAGGACCATGTGGTTAGGGGGCCTTCGGGGCCCCTAGGGGTCGGGGGCCATCGAACCGCCGCACGAGGACGCATAGCCGTTACGCCACTGGCCAGCATGCAACCATATGTGGAGTATCCGTGCCACATCATGCCCTCAGAGAGAGTGACGCTCATCCACGTACAACTCATGTAATATAATTTTTTTTTCTGGTTTCTAAATTGTATTTGGATTCCTTACTTTTTTTTCATATTTCGACTTTCTTTTAGAGGGGAACCATGAGCGTTTTCTCTTAAACGGATACCGGTGCTTTATAAATGTTCAACATTATTATGATTACTTTATAATAAAGATGTCAACTGCTCTCTATACTGCTCTCTGTTTTCGAAGAAATACAATTTGAAAGCTATAGTCAGTGGCGGATTAATGTGGGTGGGGTGTGTGCTCCCTCCATAAATTATTCAAAATTATACAAAAATGGAGAAAAAAAAACCAAATTGTATTCAAATTTAAAACATTTTCGGCCACAGAGCAGTGGTTCCCAAACTTTTTGGAATGGCGAACCTCTCGGGACATGTCAAAAGTCTTCACGGTCCCCCGACTCCCATGTCCAATACTGATTTTCGATATTCCAACAATAAGATCAACGATAGAAGATGATTCGCCACTAAAATACAACATTAAACAGTTGGCGGATCCTGGAATTCTAAACGAAAACCACCTTAGCCCCAAATGTTGGCGAAAGTTTCTTTTTTATGTCAATGGCGCTTCTACATGCCCGGAAATGGTACTGACAAATTTCTTTTATTCCCTAGTTCTTTTTATTTTTGTAAAATTTAGGGCGAATCATCCGCATTCTCCCACGTTCCAGAAACCCATCTACCAAAACTTATTGACCAATCAGAGCAGTTTCCAACTAGGACTGCCTCTAATTTGTCGTACAAGCAAGGTCCTATATATGCATTTGAGCTTTTTGGTGAATTCGAGTGTTTTCCCCGCTGCGATTTCACTAAAATCATCTTTATTCTCTTTTAAGTATGCGAGTATCATTTTCGGCCATCCAGAGGTGACATAATCATAAATTTTCTTACCTCAACCCCAACCATGGTAAGGCTGAGGTGTTATTGGCTACCAGTGGCGGATTGAAAGGAGACTTGCCAGCTCGGGCCCCTACATTTTTGAAACCTATGAAGGAAATGGAGAAAAAAAAACAGTAATTAGTCAAATTTAAGTCTGCGAGTGTCATTTCCGGCCAACCTCAAGTGCCATAATCATAAAAATTTCTTGAATTTAGCCCCAACCATGGTGGGGCTGAGGTGGGTGAACTCTCTCTTTCTGCTCTTTCTGTGAAATCCCTCCACGGGTCCCCTCTATTTCGAATTCGTGAATCCAACACTACCCCCATCATCTGTTAAAGTCCCTCCCTGCTCATGCCCGCCACCCCCTCTATTTTGAATTCTGGGTGTGCCACCACTCACTAAATGTCGCGAATGTGCAACTGATTTACGAAGATTACAGACTTACCTAAACGAGCAAGTACAGCATGACGCGGGAACGACTTGCAGCAAGCGCTCGTGTTAATAGAATGCACATTCATATGACATCGAAATCGGTAGAGTGGTGGTCGTATTCACTTCTAAAACAACAACAAAGGGATTGATTACTTTCCCTACCCCTGTTCCCAATCAGAAACGTATAGGCATATTTTGTGAATTTTAGATTTTATATATTTTTAACGTCAACCCATCTCATCCACAACGTAAAGCGCTTGTAATTATTTGTTAATATTCACAATTTCTATTAATTCCATTTATTTATAATATCAGATAAATTTACGGTAAAAATTTATTATTTTCAATGCCCCATAACATTATGGGCTTTTTTCATTGTTAGCTAAACTAAGACGTACATTATTTCTTTTACGTTTGAATCTAATGTTTTATTTAAATTTTAATTAATACATTTCCACAAAGTTTTTAATCAAATTGATTTAATTTTGTATAGATCAGTTTCCTTAACATGCCAAAGTTAGCTATTTTCATTTTTAGCCCTATCAACAGTTTTGATAGGCAGAATATTAGAAAATTTAAAAAAAAATGAATAATGTTGCTTTCAAAACCAGTGTTGAATATTCAAGGAGCGGGGTGCCGACTTAGGCCCTTCCGGCCATCAAGGGGTGCCATGAGGGGACCTCCCTGGTCCCCTCATTTCCTGGACCGCCACTGAAAAAAATGTTTATATTGCATCTTCAAAATCTATTAAGACGTCAAAATATGAAAAGCGCACTCGACCTCAGAAGGGCTCTGTCCCTATGAGCACCCCCCCCCCCCCACACAACCCAGCCAGCCATATTTTGGTCCACTTTCCACCCAATAAAAATCCTGCGTACGGGCCTGCATCAGATAATAAGATTCTTGATAATAAAGTACGTAAGTCAATAAGAAAAACAGATACGAACCTACAATGTAAACAGAATGGAAATTAACAAGCCAAAAGCTGTAAATAAGTACAGTATGGCTTCTTTAACCAGTTTCAGGAATTTGATGGTTTTGGAGAGCAATTCACTTGGAATGTATGTTGTTGTTGAATAGAATGCAGCCTCTGTCAAGGAAATTGTCATTGCCTTCGTTGATTAAGAAAATTAGTCAGAATAATAAAGTATATGACAGAATTCCCATTTAACTATTGAATTAACGATGCAAAATGTTCAATATTGTACTCACATTTGTTATTAATTGTAAAGTCTCCTTCGTAGTCTTTCAACTACATATACTGTACAGTAATGTTTATATTTAAAACACCACCTGGTGAGGTATCAAAACAATTTATTATTCTTTTCCTAAAGCGCCATTCTTTTATGATGAGGGTGGTGGTGGTGATTATGATGGTTGTTGATGAATACGAAGATGGTAGGCCTAATGACAATAATGAGGATGATTGTGACGATAATGATGATTGTTGATAATGGTAATGATGATAATGATGATGATGGTGATGATGGCGATGATGTTTGTGGTGGGGATGATGATGATGGTGACGATGATAATGATGATGGCAATGATGATGGTAGTGATGGGGATGATGATTGATGTGCAATGATGATGATAATGATAACGACGGTGCTGGTGATGATGATGGTGATAGCGATGTTGATGATTGTAGGATAAGAACCGACTACCAATGGAATCAGTATGTAGGCTGTTATGCAACTTTTAATTATTTAAAACATGCACCATGAACGTAACGGGGGATGTAATAATGACGTTTAGCGTAGAAAGGATGACAAACGGAGGGCAGCTCCCGTTTGCGTCGCGTCCCGTTTCAAATATACAACGGTGTGTCCAAACCGCGCCGGTTTTGGCAGCACCACTTTTTTTAATCCTATTACTAATTTTAATAAATATATACCGATACCATGACACCTATGCGAATTTACTATTAATGTTCGCATCTATTGTCTTTTTAATGCCATATAGTTTTGGAGATTAATTTTTATCGCACAACACTGACAGCCATAACTGGAGGTTTTCAACTTGACACCAGTTAAATAATGAATACATTTTTTTTTACACTGTCATAATAATTATCACTTCAATAAATGGTTAGTACTGACCAATGTTTGTCTTGGAGTTTGTACAGTACTAAGATTTCTGCACAAGGATTCAACAAGGGCGGCAGAAATTGGTCATTAATTGGAGGGAGACCTGCATTAAACA
>NW_022689540.1:192406-200107 GCF_011630105.1 Anneissia japonica | reverse complement strand
GGAATGTATGTTGCTGAATAGAAGATAGAGCAATGAATAGAATACAATGCAGCCATATCAGTGCATGCTTCTGTCGAGTAAATTGTCAATGCCTAACAAACTTATTCAAAATAATAACCATAACATGAAGACAGAATTCCCAGTTAACTATTGAATTAACGATGCAAAATGTTCAATATTGTACTCACATTTGTTATTAATTGTGAAGTCTCCTTCGTAGTCTTTCAACTCCATATACTGTACAGTAATGTTTATATTTAAAACACCACCTGGTGAGGTATCGAAACAATTTATTATTCTTTTCCTAAAGCGCAATTCTTTTATGATGATTGTGGTGGTGGTGATTATGATGGTTGTTGATGAATACGATGATGGTAGGCCTAATGATAATGATGAGGATGATTGTGACGATAATGATGATTGTTGATGATGGTTAATGATGATGATGATGATGATGATAATGATGATGATGGTGATGATGGCGATGATGTTTGTGGTGGGGATGATGATGATGGTGACGATGATAATGATGATGGCAATGATGATGGTAGTGGTGGGGATGATGATTGATGTGCAATGATGATGATAATGATAACGACGGTGCTGCTGATGATGATGGTGATGGCGATGTTGATGATTGTAGGATAAGAACCGACTACCAATGGAATCAGTATGTAGGCTGTTATGCAACTTTTAATTCTTTAAAACATGCACCATGAACGTAACGGGGGATGTAATAATGACGTTTAGCGTAGAAAGGATGACAAACGGAGGGCAGCTCCCGTTTGCGTCGCGTCCCGTTTCAAATACAACGGTGTGTCCAAACCGCGCCGGTTTTGGCAGCACCACTTTTTTCAATCCTATTACTAATTTTAATAAATATATACCGATACCCTGACACCTATGCGAATTTACTATTAATGTTCGCATCTATTGTCTTTTTAATGCCATATAGTTTTGGAGATTAATTTTTATCGCACAACACTGACAGCCATAACTGGAGCTTTTCAACTTGACACCAGTTAAATCATGAATACATTTTTTTTTACACTGTCATAATAATTATCACTTCAATAAATGGTTAGTACTGACCAATGTTTGTCTTGGAGTTTGTACAGTACTAAGATTTCTGCACAAGGATTCAACAAGGGCGGCAGAAATTGGTCATTAATTGGAGGGAGACCTGCATTAAACATTATTATTACGTATGAGTAATCTAAGCAAAATACCAATTGAGAAATTATCAATTTTTTAAGTTGCAATGGTCATGAATATTCATAATACTGTGTATTTTTTTAAAGTTCCATATTCCATTAGTGGCCCTCTTTCCGATGGCCACCATTAGTATGAAGTGTGTCTTACTTGGTACAGTACTAAGATTTCTGCACAAAGATGTAGTCAATGGGTTGTCTGTGGTTTTGCACAAAAACCAATTTTCACGAACATTTTCAGTTGTAACATATGTATTACTGTCATTTAATATTTTATATTTATCAGTATTTTTCTTTCTTGTAAAAGTTGAAAATATTATTTTATTACTCAGAGTCATTAATATGAAATACAAAATATATTCAAGAAAGAACATTTTAATATCTTCTTTATTAACACATTCCAAACATGCAAAGTACATTCATATTCGTTATATTTGCATATTTATATTATCAGGAGACTAACAACATGAGTTAATATTCATGCATATAATACTGCGGTGGTTCAAGCAAAATGTTTTACTGTATTTAATTTAAAAACTATAAAAGTGCACTTTCAAATTTTGGTTGAAAACCCCCAATACATTTCAGGGTGATATTGACAAGCCTTAACTATAAGTATGATAAAAACTTAATTTAAATTAAAACTTAAAGTATAAATTTAATTTAAGTACATTTTCCAATTTTGGATGAAAAACCACCAAATACATTGCAGTGTAATATTGGCAAGTAATAATACATCAAAACATTAAATTATAAGTAATACACTTCAAGCACAAACAAGCAAATTTTGAGGTTTCACCTACAGAAATATTACTATAAAGATACTTATATGGCTAATGAAATATTCTTAAAATAAAATCTTATACAATTTTTATGGAAGGCTATCGATAAGGCTAATAAAATAATTTTTAAATAATGTTTCATATAGTTTCTTCATATATATATATATGTATATGTATGTATATATACCACCACTAAAAGGGCTATAATTCAGAAACATATGCCCATTCTACAGACCACAGAACGTCTTAGGTCTGTTTTTCCGGATACACCGTTCATAGCCTATCGCAGACCACCTAATCTTCGTGATATATTAGTACGATCTAAATTCAAGAGGCAAACTAACTCTTGCGACAACCGTAATTTGGGTAGTCATCTTTATTCATCATGCAAAACATGCTCCTTGCTTGATTCTACACAATCATTCAAGAGCAACCAAACAAACCACATATTTCGGATAAGGCAATCAATTAATTGCCTCACCAAAAATGTCACTTATCTCATATATTGTAATATTTGTGGTAAACAATATGTCGGATAAACAAAAAACACTCTCCGTATGAGAATGACACAACATAGATCAGCTATCAGAACATCTAAGCTTGATCAACCAGTAGCCGAACATTTCAATTTAGCTGGTCATTCAATTTCAAATTTCAGAGTGATTGCAATTGACCATAATGCCAGTTGGAGCGACAAAAATCGCAAAGATAAAGAGAATCACTGGGAACTTTTACTTAAAACAACCACACCATTTGGACTCAATATTAGGAACGTTCTCCCAGTAAACTAAATTAAACACTGGCATTTCAATTTATTCTGGATAAATCATTTGGCTTATTTATTGAGGCTTGCCACTAAAGTTTAGTTTTGGCCTTCCTGTTTACTTGTTTAGGCTGTTTATTCTAATCTCACCCAGCCTATTGTTTACAATCATGCTTGCATAAAATTCTCATTTTATACCATCTAGCTTTTTCTACCCTCACTCCTCGCCACTGAGGAAGGACTAGTGTTGTCCGAAAGCTCTGGTTCTATTTCTGGCAGTTTACTTACGTTTACTTTTTAGCTGTTGCTTATCATTTTTGTATCTCTACTGAGATCCAGCCATTGTTTCCCACAGCATTGTTGTTTTTCAGTATTTTGCCTTTTAATATATATTTTGCTTTATAATATATATATGTATATCCATCCAGCAACTTTAAGGCATGTAAGGTATAAGGCTAAATAATTGCTTGTACTGTTATATATTTGCACCCCTATGGCAAGGAAAGGCTATGACCATGAAAACTGGTGGGTTGCATAGAAATAACACCAATTGCCTTTATAGCACTGAGAACATAATATTATTGGACAATACCGTATAGCAAATTACTGTATCTAAAATTTTATTTTATATATATTTTTTCATTTTTCATGTATATATGACTTACCTTAGTATTTGACTATTTGCTGTACATCTTGTATCTTTTGTTTTTAAATAAATTGATTTTATATATTAAATCTGGTAATAGCTGAACACTATCGCCTGATGGTGACGTGTGTACACATTGAAAAATATCATTTATAAGTATCGTACATAAAATTTTCTATAATAAAAGATTAGCTGTAGATATATAAAACCCTATTAATGCCTACACGCATGGCAAATTGAAGTTCGTTCCAATTTTCATCCACGACAACAACCTCATTAGTCTGTCCTGGAAGCTAAAAAAAATAATATTCTATATTTATAATCACATAATATATAATACTAGAACTTTAGTGTTATGTAAGGATGAATAAGTTGCTCCCCTTTCATTTTTTCACCGTTTTCACAAAGAGAGACAAACTTCAATTTCAACCACAACAGCATTTTGGTTCATGACTATTCTAATAGTGTACAAATAGATTAACTTAATTCATTATTTTTATGAATAATCAAAATCACATATTTTGAGCAACAAAACAAAAACAAATATATTTTCTGCAACTTACTACTAGCTGGACAACCTCCTCAATAGTGGAATCTTCATGGACTCCAAATGACAATATTTGGTTACCATAATGAACAACCACATCCACTAAATTTCAGAAAAAAAAAAAAAAAAAAAGTTTTAGTCTCCGTAGACAATTTTTTCGGCACAGCTCATCTTTAGACATATTATATACTAAAACAAGAAATGTAGTTAAGAATACAGTGCACCGACCTCAAATTTGAGACCTCTAATTCCAAGACATGTCTAATTCAAGACAACTTTTCAAAGAACCAAACAATCTTGTAACACAAAACATTTAAAATGACTTGTGCCCCATTTCACTGATGCCCACAACAGCTAAAATGATTATGTCACCAAGCTAAAGAAATGATTGAGCTGAACCAATTGGTTGCAGCATCTCTACTGTGGACACTCTTATAACTTTTTAAAGTGATTTGTGTTCTACTACTGGTGAAGTTGGAGTTTTGCTCCTTGATTTTAAATAAGCATATGATATAACTGACCATGGATTATTAATTAGCAAGTTAAGGTTAACAAACATCTTGTTTTATGGGTAAGAGCTTTTTAAGCAGTGTAGTACAACAGGTTAAGCTGGGGAATGTTTCATCATGGTTATCCTCCAATGGTGGAATTCCCCAGGGTTGCTGTTTAGGCGCCATATTATTTGTAAATGATCTGTCACCTACTAATTGCTGTACTAAATATATGGATGATACCAGGGGCACAGCCAGTATAGAATACAAGGGAGGTCAGTTGCGAGCGAAGCGAGCCACTTAGACTGGGGGCCAGGGACCATCAAAGGCCACCGGTTGGGGTCCAGGGGCCAAAGCCCTAAAAAAATTTGTGTTATTTTACATGCTACAAGACAGACAGTACGTCCCAATTTCCATGTGTCCCACGTTCCAAATCAGCATGTCTCGATTTAGAAGGTTTCCTTCTATAGGGTCCGGATAGACATACATGCAGGTCTACTGAATTTCAAGTCACACTCACATATCATGTAATGTGTAAAATGTGTGTTGTGGTCAAGTACGACATATTGGAACAGAGTATCACAATAATACTGCTTACAGTACAGACTCTGTATCCTGATTAATGGTTATTTCTGATAAAACAGGTCCGTATGGCACAACATTTTTTGCGTGACACCTTGCAAACGGAGAGAGCAAGTCTAGGCCGCTAAGGACCCCACCCAGGTCCAGGGGCCGAAAGCCACTGAAAAAAAATCACGTTTTTGTGTTCTAAAAGACCAGATTGATAATGAATTAATTATAGATGCATGCTTTACTAGCTTTGTCAGTCGGTTTGTCTTTTCTCCCATGACGAATCATACTTTCGTTATTCATCCTAAAATTTGATGGTGTAATTTAATCTTGACGGATGTCAGTAATACAAAACACATACATAATTTGTATGAAAAACAATATAACAACAGTAATTAATAACGAGTTCTTGAAATGGCATACTGTAAGCTTGGCCAGGGGCCGCCAAGGGCCCACAGTTGGTAGTCAAGGAGCCCTGGAAAATTCTTGTTTTTGTGCTAAACGCATGCTTATGCATACTAAAGTATCTCTTTTGATGGATCGGTGTATCTACTGTTCGGCCCTGCCCTGGACAAATCATTATAATTTGTTTGTATCCAAAAGAATACAACAAACGTAAATGCTCACTACAACAAAGTAAATGTACTAAAGAATATAAAACATATTGCTAACTGATGTTATTTTTGTCATTCTTAAATGATTAAATGATGTATACAATGTAATTGTAATTAATTAATTTAACTATTAACTCAATTAATTAATTTAACTTGGTATACTACTCTTGACAAACCCAAACCCCCAGAATTGATGTCGTTTTCCTTGATTACGGTAAAGTGACAAATTGCCCCACCACATTGTCCTTAAAAAAATTATCTATAAATTTTAATATAAGAGGCAATGTTTGGAGGTGGATTCGATCTTTCCTTATTGGGCGTACACAGCGTGTTGTTTATCATGGATCCATGAGTACCCTTACGCATGTCACATCTGGGATTCCTCAGGGAAGGGTTCTCGGTCCCCTAATTTTTAACCTTTTTATAAATGATCTTCCTTCTTTTCTTCAATCCCAATGTGCTCTACTACTGTTTTAACCTGCTTTAAGGTGTCCCTGTTACTTTTTTGTTTTTCCCACTTTACCCCTTTGTTCTTTGATTTTTGATTGTTAAGAAAGTATAATACATACTCCAAGTATTGAAATACACGCCATCGTGTTGGGATGGCGTGTATTTCAATACTTGGAGTATGTATTATACTTTCTTATCTGAGATTAATCAGTGGACCTTTCGGTTTTTGATTGTTTGTTTGTGAGATTTTATATTGATAAAATCTATAACTTCAATTTGTATTTTATTTCAAATTGCAATAAAGTGTTATCATGTTCGTATTTGTATTTGTAAGCACTGTAAAAACAAGTGTAGGCCTACAGATGGATGGATGGGGTTTTTTTTTTGTGTAACCCTTACTCTTTTCCGAAGAGTGTACTGTGTTTTTTAACATGCACATGGGCCATACAGCACCGAAAAGACGGTGTGCTATTATTAAACCGGGGACCAAAAGTTTTCCATGGTTCGGCACACACACACAGAGTTTTAGCCGACTATAGTTTTAGCTGCTCTCGTGTATGGAAATGCAAACAAATAATTAAAATGAGATTTCGAGTCTCAGCCATTCTGGAATCAGGTGCCTCCTAACCTGATTAAAGCTAATTTGAAAATTCCCTGGCATGGCAGGAAAAGAAAAGAGAATGTAGAATAAAATTAACTTACCATATGGATTTGCTCTGTAATCTGGGATCTATAATAAAAGTAAATATAATTGAATATGTTGGTTAAGCATAGTGATATCCTACTGTACACCAAACTGTAGGCCCTATGAAATTCTACTTTCCTAATAGAGTACTGTAGACCTGTAGTCTCAATTATTTTCCTTGTTGTTATTGTTACTTGCACACAGCAATGCAGTGAATGGACATTTGGCATGCTATTCCATCAAAGCTGAAGGCCTTCTATATAGTACAGCAGAACCCTTATTAAGTGGAAACCTTTGGGAACAAAAAAAAGTGTTCCCCGAATAGGGGTACCTCTATCCGGGAGACACTAAACCAGAAACATTAAAATTGTCCCTTTAATAGAGTTTTTTGGCATGTTTTCATGCAATGATGACATACATTCTTTATTATTTTTTTTAACCTAAGAATATTACAGTTAATTATAACTAATTTATAACAATAATTTGTAATGCAAAAAATAATTCATTTATGATATGAAATCAACAGATGTAATTAAAACAACAAAAGTTGTATATGTTCCCTACTGTTTCACCAAATATTCATTTTTTATATACAGGTCTCCCTCAAATTAAAGACCCTCCAAATAATTAATGACCACCTCCAATTAAAGACTACGTTTCTGTGGTCCCAAATTAACAAATGTCTTTTATCTTAATTATTCTAATTAGAGACCAAAGCTGCTAAAGACCTTGGAAACCCATTACAATTTGTTTTGTGTTCCAAAAATCGCTGAAAATCAGCCCTTTTTGAGCAGTTTTTTTAACGTATCTTCGTTAATATTAGACCGATTTTTTTGGCTGTTTTTGAAACTTGTTCCTTATTTATTCAGCTATAATGTCATGTTATTTTTAATTTTAAAATCAGTGAGGTGTCGTCGGAATCTTTTTTTTAAGCCAAGTCAG
>NW_022689540.1:187721-192256 GCF_011630105.1 Anneissia japonica | reverse complement strand
GAGTTGTGCGAGGTATCGGCTGAGATTTGTGGAGTACAATTCAAAAAACAACTATAGGTCTAATAATGAATTATTGTGATGTTAAATAGACAATGTTAGCTATCAAAGAGCGACGTTGTTTTTCATTGGAACCTTCGTCCCTTCAAGGCTAGGCCTATAACATTCTAGCTAGTCCAGACCTAGAGTAGGATAAGGCTAGCGGGAAATGCGGACGTTGGTACGAGTAGGTTAGTCTACAAACGTCGCCTAAAGTAATTGATTTTACCCGGCAGAATGAAAGAAGGAAACTCCGCTTTTCAGTCGTCTTAGGCACTCGTTTTTTGACAAACAATGACCTTTCAGAGGTCAAATTGCTGTCAAGAATATGAATTGGCTGCTTCGCAGCAAATATTCAGAGATGGACAAAAAATTTACTTTCCACATAAGAATTTTAGGCCTACGACTTCTGGATTATTTTCCTCATCAATTATTACTTCGATACCACGAATCATGTTACTCCAAAATATGATAAGGCCAATTTAAATAAAATGACCATCATTCTTTATGGTCCAATCAACGGTGCTGTAGGCCTTTACCATCCGAATATCCGATTTATTAGTAGGCCTATATACATTGTATTGAATGTCTAATACATGTTTTTCATAATAGGCTGACAACGGCGGTTAAATCATGTATTGATTTCTATATTTATTCATGAGGGAAAAGTTCCCGTTAGCAAAAATGGTCCATAGTGAGCTGTCAGATGGTCCAGTGGGAGCTGTCAGCAGCTCCATAAACTAAAAAAAAAATTGGTTTATACTTGAGTATAAACAGTAAATCACATAGGGCTATTAGGCCTATCAGACCATGATGTTGACAGCTACTGTAGTGTAAAAAGTATACAATATAATAAAAATGTGATCAAAACAGTTCTAATTTCATCAATTTTTAAAATTATTTAACAATGTTTAAACTTGCTAAAATATTCGATTTCTAAGATATTAATTAATTTTTTTCAAATTTAATTTAGTGAAGTAATGTTTTTATCATCTCAATCCACAGGAATCTGTGCACTTGATTATTTAAACAAGGACTTATAAATATTACCAAGATAGGAAGCTGGCTGGTTTAAGCCATTTATCTTGAATTAGCCTTATGTGTGGTATTGTTATGCTAATGAGCCAGATAAGCACAATCTGCACATGCTCAGAAAAACAAAACTTTCCTTTGCACACTGCAGCCCCCACTGCGTATTGGCTAGGCGTACAGCTAGGCCTTCCAATGGTTATGGTACGGTAGAACAAAGAAAAGGCGTATTAAAATAAAAAATTGGCGTTTGTGAGCAATACATTTGAATTTTATTCAAGTAAGTAGTAAGTATATGAATAATTTTAATGCACTAGTTAGTTGATAACTTCATTCTAATTTGTTTTGGGTATTTTTTCTGCATTTTTATAAGCGGTTAGACATAGCCTAGGCTAGCCTATGTGATGTTCATTGTAATACTACAAAACAAAATCACATCAATTTAAATTTGTGAACATACTTGCCTTATATCTTAACTAGCAGATGATTTAATTGGTAGATTAGTCTGTTTTTAAGTGTGAAGTATGATTGATTTGCATGCCAAGTGAAATTAGTACCCTTATTTTGCTTTGTTTTACCGTACCGTAATCTGGCTCATTAGCATAACAATACCGCACATAAGGCTAATTCCAGTTAGACGGCTTAAACCAGCCAGCTTCCTATCCTGGTAACAGTTATAAGTCCTTGATTTAAAGGTACAGTTATAATCTAAAAACTAAGAGGAGTGGGGGTGGGGGCTCATTTGGACTTGGAACTAGCTTAAAGCTCCATAGTAAAATGCTGGGTCGTAGTAGGAGGGGCCCCTTCTAATATATCTGCCAAAGAGTGTGTTTGTGGGATTTTGGTCTATTTGGTTTTTGAAAATTATAGAAAAATTTACTGTATCCAAGAAGAGCTTGGGTCCCAGAAAGCACATGCGTTACACCAATATTAATGCTCGGTAGTATTAAAGTGCTAGGTAGTAGTAGGAGGGGCCCCTATTGAGGCCCCCACCTCCGCACTCACAGCGTTATGCCACTGAGGGGGTGTCCCAAAGGAGGGGGTTCTACTGTACTTAATTTTAAAATATTGGTGTCTTACCGGTACCAGTGGACACAGGTGTTGTATCATTCTGCAACATACTGCTGCATTGGCCTGGGCCTCTGTCATCTTATCACTAATCCTTTTAAGTGAAACATTATGTAGGTGGTTTGAATATGCAGACATCATTACATAGACTTCTGCCATTCTGTTAAAAAAAGAAATTATAATATATTTAAGAAAAATAAAAATCAACATTGACAAATTGATTAGCAAGCACAAAGCTGCAAATTGTAACCTAGTCCTAAGTGTGTGGGTTTAAATCCTGCAAAAGTCAATATTATTTTTCATGGTTCTATTTCAATAACTTTACTAAAGCCCTGGGATTTATATTTTGATTTAAAAAAAATTTAAATCATCACGAACAAAGCCTTGAAGCCACTTTTAAATAAGGGGTTACTTTATTAAATATCCCATTAAATGTTAATCTAACATAAAAAATAAAAATCTACGTTGACAAATTGATTAGCAAGCACAAAGCTGTAAATTGTAACCTAGTCCTAAGTGTATGGGTTTAAATCCTGCAAAAGTCAATATTATTTTTCATGGTTTTATTTCAATGACTTTACTATAAGCCCTGGGGTTTATATTTTGATTAAAAAAAATTTAAATCATCACGAAAAAAGCACTGAAACCACTTTTAAATAAAGGGTTACTTTATTAAATATCCCATTAAATGTTAACCTAACATGTTGGGCTAGGATGTTGCATGTGCCACTTCACGGCCTGTAAACAATGCAAACTGTGTTATCTAGGCATGGCTGGCTGTGGTGAGCATGTGGTTCCCCACCACAAGTTCAATAACCAGAATAGAAACTACAGCATGTGCATCCTTCCCAAAATGAGCTAAGCCTATCAGATTAATATTGGAAGGAAATTTGGTGAAGCAGATTCTTTTTTGATTCTTAATCTTGTGTAATTCAATGTGCTGACCATTTCTGGCTGACCATAGACCTACTCAGAAACCAAAATATGCATTGTTGACGTGATAGTAATAATAATAATATATATACCGGATCAATAAAATTGTTTTATCAAATATTTTACATAAACAAAAAGAAACATAACCTAATAAGTACTAAAGAAAAATAAAGAAAACAGCAAAAAACCAGAAGAATCATTTACACTTCTCCATTCTCCGGCACACAAAAGTCCCAAAAGTCAGAGGCTGTTGAGTGATTCAGGCTATAAACGACTTAAAAAAATAAAATGTTCTCCTCAAAGGCCTTGTTTGAGTAAAAGAAAAGTATAAAACACAGTAAGTATAGAATCAAATATTTTAACAATTTAACAACTTACGCTTCGTAAGTCTCAGTGAAGTACCAAAACAACACCATAAACAGCAATATTAATGGATATAATAAGAGTTGTATACCAGTCCTAAGATCAATTGGCCAAGATCCCTTATCATCTCCACGGCCACCAGGCGCACCATTGAATCTCCTACCACCACCACGTCTTGGGCCCCTGGCATTTCGGTTCTGGTTGCCTGCTCCTCTTGCACCATTCTTGAAAATAATTCAAATATCACAATATGAATGCCACTGCATCAAACCCTACCTACCGCTGCTTCTAAAGCTACTCTTACACTACCAAGACCCACACTGCGATCGGTACATGCTGGTCGTCAGTCTAATCGTAGTCGCTCTCACATGTGTCGTAATCATTTGGCTAAAGTGGCCATTATTACTTTCCACCAATAAATGACAAGAAGGCAGGTCCTACTTCCAGTCGGATACGACCACAATTTGGTACAGTCGCAGTGCTAGGTCACGATAATATGAGAGTTGCTTAAAGTAATGGTAAGAATATCTAGTACAAAGTTTGAAAGGCAAATGGGAAAAACCCATAAACAGCAAACGGCCATATAATGCAAAACAATATAAAATTAAAATTAAAACCGAACAGTAGAGAAAATCCGATCACAATGACAAAATAAACTAAGCATCCACTGGAAGTAATCCCAATATCTGCAGACGGATCCATTTCGGCCTTCCAGGCCTCATCAGTGCAGCTAGGGTACAGACCCAAACGAAACGTTCGACCAGCTTAGGCAGGGCCCAAACTAGTCCCACGACCACTAATGATTACATAGCCAAACCAAGGCAATATATATATACAGCCCAGGTGTGAATGCAAATAGTGGAATACAAGCTATGCGGCTCGGTTCCAGTAGATACAGAGAATATTTTGTCATTTTTAACGCGTCCTACAAAATTCTTACGAGACAGCACTAGTCCGTGAATTTGCGAACAAAATCGGAGATCTAAAGATGCAATCTCTACTGTGCATCAATGGCGGCGCTGGATCTCAATAGAGATTCTTAAATAATATTAAGTTTGAAAGGCGAATGGGAAAAACCCATAAAACACCAAACGGCCATATAATGC
>NW_022689540.1:181921-187657 GCF_011630105.1 Anneissia japonica | reverse complement strand
TGAGTGTTATGAAAGTGTTTCAACATTTTAAAAGGCCAATTATAATTTTTCAGACTACAGAGCATATTAAACAAATGCAAATTGCACCAAAAGACAATATGACTGAGAATTAATATTTTTTTATGAACAATCTTTAAATTTCTCAGTAATATTTCATTAAATTACAGGAGATTAGATATTCTGATCAGATTTTAAATTCTGTTGAGAAATTTTGGAAAACTCATTATTGAACAAAATCACTTAAATATTTTTTATTTCAACTACTGTACCGTTTCAGAAACTGAAACTCGGCAAAACTGTGAAACTTCATTAGCAGCCTGCACTATGCATAGCCCTGAAAAAAAAAGCAAATTGAAATGTTACTAAATTGAATTAATAAAACAAAAATATTCATGCCAGTAACTATAGATATCAAATGTCATTATAGTTAAAAATGAAATCAACATATTTTTCCTTAAATAAAGTACATCAACTAGCGGCCCGTGGGCCATCTCCTGCACACGAGAACAAGCCAAAAATAACATTTTCCGTTACGCTTGGGGCTAGCCGCAGGGTTCCCAGAATGCCGCCCTTGGCGGCGTGTGCGAAGCACAACTCAGAGTCAGAAGTGAAACATGATTTGGTTTCGTAGTCAGATTTTCGAGAAAAACTTCAGCTACCCGTATTTCTCAACCGAGACGTCAATGGGAGCTGTAATTTGTATAGCAAGGAGATGGTGCTACCCTTAATTTGTATTAAGGGAATTTACGTCCAAAAACCTTGTAGTTAATAATATTTTGGTTATAATAGAAAATTTTTATTTTTTGGTGACGTCACACTCACGCTATAGTTAGCATGCATACGTCATAAGCTAGATTACGTCACCTTTTCCTGGTAAGGCAAACTCTCCATAAGGCAGCACCCCCTAGTTCCGTGTCCTCTGGATTTCTAACCTTAATAATTTTGCATTCTGTTTTCGCAACTAGGCCTATATATTGCCCCAGAAATTGTAGCGTTTTAATCAATCAAATCGGAAGAACTATTGCAGCAAATGGCCAAGAATTACTGTATTACCGATGGCCGATTGTGTGATATTATAACATTTTGGCTCTTGCATTACCAAACACAAGGGTAACTTTCTTAGGTCAAGATCCCTGTATGAGCCTCTAGCACCTTATTTATTTTTTAAAAATTGTCTAATTTGGGAAGAGGAACACCCCCTCCCAAACCCTCCTCCAGCTTCCAACTGTGGCGCTTATATGGCGTCATGCGCCATAGTAGGCCTATACCTCTTGCCCCGGCCCTTTAGATTTATTAAATGATCAATTTTGGCCTCTATTGCAATATAGATGAGAACACAGATCTCTCTACGAATTAAAGAGCACTTTTGGGACCAGGTTTTCCATGGTCTTTGCCCACATTGGTCTCTATTCAGAATAATAAAGATAGACATTATTAACTTGGGACCACAGAAAAGTGGTCTGAATTTAGAGATGGTCTTTAATTGGAGTGGTCTTAAATTAGAGGGAGACATGTATTTATAATTTTTTCTTGGAGCTTTTAAAAGCAACTGGACTAACAGTTATGAAATTAACACACATCCTAGTTGAGCCCAAGGAAACTTGGCCACTGAAAGCCACTCAGCTTAGTCTTCACGCCTAGGCTAGAACAGAACAGAAACAGAAATGCACTCGGTATATCGTTCCATTAAAAATCTGTGGAACAGGAATTCTACGTACAATAGTTACTCTAATAGGCCTACATACCATAATTAAAATTCATAAAGGTGTAAATGTTAGTAAACAGCATTTTCACGTTCGCTGAATCTATTCATCATTCGAAACAGTGTGTGATAGTGTGCATAACCTTTCAAAGCTTTATTCATGTTTGGTGATATGAAAAGTCTAATAAAAATATTTCTATGGCCTATTAAAAGTTTAAAAAAAAAAAAAAAATTCAATTAAACTCTTTTACAGTTGACTGATTATATAATATGTAGCTTTTTATTTGTTTTCAATTGAATTACCTAGTGCTTATAACAATTGATTTTCAGGTCAAATTACGCTGAGTATTTTGCATATGACGTAGATATCTCTTGTCGGCAATGTACCTCGGCGATTTCCATGCGTGACACATTCTACTTTCCTGACGTACCTGGATGCTAACGCTTCACTTTATTTCGGTCTTGCTTAAGTTGGTGTCTACCTGAGTTGTTTGTCTTTCTCACCACTCAAAAGTACCTGGGTTCCTGGTAGGCTTGAATTAATGTACTGTACAGGCTTTCCCACAGGGCTGAGATGTTCCATTGGTGTTTGATCAGCATAATAGTGTGATCAAGTTCCCATCATCAGAATATGCTGTATGATGAGAATAAAAGAATAATGAGAACAAGAACGCAATAAGATTTAAATAACAATGTTATGTTAATCAAATAAAAGTAATAATAAAATATAGCATAGGCCTACTCCACAATTCAAATTTGTACAGTATATTTGGTTTGGAAATAAATATGTTATCAAATGAAAAAGATCAACATAACTGGAAAGAAATGAGAAAATATGTTTGGAATTTCCTAGGAGGGGGAAGTAAGGCAAACAATTAATTATAAACAGCCCTAGACCTACTCTTAGCTCTATTTACTCGGTTACTAATGACATAAAATGTCTTTTCTTTGTTGCATTTCTGCTTTTGCTGCTGTAAATAATTTCTAAATGAATTTTCTTTTCAGAATTTTTAAATGCAATAGGCCTCACCTAGGCTAGGCGTACATGTTTCAATCAGAAAATATACAAACTTCAGCTAATTCCTTCTGGATAGGCTTAGGATATTATTAGGGGCCTACCCTTGGCCTCCTGCTAACTCCAGCTCCTATGCCTAGGTAGGCTTCTAGCCCTATGGATGCCTATCAAAAGTAGCTGACCCCTGACCCCTAAGTTCTAGAAAATTAATTTACCATTATAAAGTTGTAATATACAATACTAGTACTAGGCCTAGGCTAAAAAACCCAGACTAGTCACTAGCAAGTGATAGTCGTAGAAATATGAAATTCTTAAATTAAAACAAAAGCCTCGGCCAGACCGTCCTATGGACAAAACATTACAACATATCCTACCTTAGAAAGGACTGACTGGTCTGTTCAATTCAACAATGGTATCAAGAAGGCGCGCCTATGTCCCACACACAAGTAAGTAGGCCTACGTCGACATCTTCATTCATTTCATCTTTTGTTACGTATTGGACCATTGACCTTATAACACCAAAACATTCAACCAATCACACTTTTATAAAAAAAAAAAGTGGACTGTTGAATAATTTTATAGGGGGATTTCGGCTCGTTTGGCCCTAATACAGTACCGGTACTAATACAGTAGTACAAAGCAAAGAGAGCGACATTGCTTTGTTTCTTCGAACCTCATTTTCTCACGTTTTTCATACAATACATTGGCCGTATTCGACTGGTCGTTCTTCGTTAAACCACGCCCACCTGCGCAGCGGTAAAATCCTACTCAACGAAGACTACCAGTCGAATAGAAAACTAAAAAAAAAAAAAAAAAAGGGGGGGGGAAAAAAAAGGGGGGGGGGGGGGGCCCCAAAAAAATTTTTTTTTTTTTTTTTTTTTTTTTTTGGTGCTTAGGGACCTTGTTTATTTGCTCCTTACAAATTGCCCTATTATTATTATTATTATTATTATTATTATTATTAATATTAAATATGGATTTTTTTTAAATTTTTTTTTTTACATTTTCTAACGAACATTACAAGTTCCCTTTTTGAGTCGAGCAGACCCACCCTCTAGCATGCAGAAAAAAATCGCCTGCATTCGTGAATTCTGTATTTAGGCATATGGTGGGAGGTAAACACTCTTAATGGAGCGACGTTCTAGTTCTCTTTATGCTAACCACGATGTACAGTAAGTGTAACTGATTGGCTTACAGTAAACGGTCAAACTAGCGTAATATAACCACATTTAAACTCTAATTTAACGAAAACAATAAGATACTTATTAGGCTACTTTTTAAAATAAAGTTGTCTGAAGGTTAACTACAGAATTTACAGTACACTGTAGTTAATGTGTTATAGGTTGTAAAAACTGTATTGAGTAAAAAAAAAATAATTCGAATAAAAAAATTTTCGCTTGACATTAGGAATTAATCATTTGTGAAACAAAATGGTAGGCTATGTCAAGTGTTCTATTGAATAGTGGCAGATTCAAGGGGAAACCCAGTCAGCACGGGACCCCATCCTATTTTTTTGTCAAAATAGAAAAAAAAAATGGAGAAAACAAACAAAATTGTATTCAACTTTTAATCTGAGAGTGCCATTTCCATATTTTTTCTTACCTCAGCCCCCCCCCCCCCAACAGTGTGGCTGAGGCGGGTGGACATTCTATTTACGCAAGACTCTCCCTCGAACCCCTCATTTCGACTTCCTGGACCCGCCACATTTAGAGTATCATTTCTGAGCTACATAGAAGGGTAATTTTTATCCATCAGAGGAAAAGTGAAGTTTTCGTCGGGGAACCCATATCAAGGATAACCCTCATAATAAATATTTCATTGTGGTCGTGGAAGCAATCTCGACTTCGACTTTGTTCGGAAATCTGTGGCGCGTTCAAGGAGAGGGGGGAGGTTAATTCAATTTTTTTTTTTAAATGGAGATATAAGGAAAATTATATTCAAATTTTAAGTCGAAGAGTGTAATTTCCGGCCATCTAGAGGTGCCATAATCACAAATTTTCTTACCTCAGCCCCAACCACGATGGGGCTGAGGCGGGTGGACATTCTATTTACGCAAGACTCTCCCTCGAACCCCTCTATAAAGCGCTACGTATAGCGAACGCTTCTTTAAACAATAGGAGAGACCAAGTTTCGGGAGCTGTCAATAATACTAGTACTAGAACATATTAAACCTAATTTATTACTTACATTACAGACGACATTATCATTTTCAAGTATACCCTGTAATCCTAAAACAAATTGGAATGCCTCACAGTTTTTAACATGATCAAATATAACACTATCAGATCATGAAGAATGTTCTTTAAGTCTAGTTATTAAGCACCTATCTCTCTTACCAATATAATCACTATTGCAGCCTGGACATATAAAATGATAGACAACAGAACTTCTGTACTCCTTAGGGGTTTGATCCTTAGTAGATATAAAATGTTATGAATTTTACCTCTTTAATTAAGTGTTTCTTTACCATATTTAAACATCTACGTAAAATGAAATCACCTGGTTTTCCTAGATAAGGCAATCTAACCCAAATCTTAATCAAGCTATCATCAGCAGGCCTATGTATACATTTAGGTTCATTTAATTTCTTAAGTACATTATTAACAACTTTTAAAGGGTACCCATTCCAAGACATAAACTTCCTGATGTTACTAAGCTCTGTTTGAAGTTTATCAGGAGTACACAATCTGTGGGCTCTAGAAACTAAACTACGAATCCAGGAGATCTTATGGTTCCATGGAGCAAAGCTATCATAATGGATTACAGGGTATACTTGAAAATGATAATGTCGTCTGTAATGTAAGTAATAAATTAGGTTTAATATTTTCTAGTACTAGCATTATTGACAGCTCCCGAAACTGGTCTCTCCTATTGTTTAAAGAAGCGTTCGCTTAACAATGGGCTTAGAGCTTCAAAAGAGCTTTCTTTGTTTTTGTAGGTATCTTTGATCATTAGAGTAAGAATGCTTTGATCTTTTGTTTAAATCACTGCTATGTCACCTACTAGAGGTAATGTTTTG
>NW_022689540.1:181160-181872 GCF_011630105.1 Anneissia japonica | reverse complement strand
TCATTCCTAATGATGACATAATTAATGTCGAAATATTGAATCCCAACACGATGGCGTGTATTTCAATACTTGGAGTATGTATTATACTTTCTTATCTGAGATTAATCAGTGGACCTTTCGGTTTTTAAAGAGAGGTTTATTTCAAAGATTAGCAGTATAGCTACATTCGGATGAAATATATTGTTCATGATAGTTATCCTTAAAAAAAATTATGAAGACACATTAATGTAAGTTTGTACCATAATTATTTGTTTCTTTGTAGGCCTATATATTGTGTATCGAGTCCGCCTGTTATTCTATCTATGTTGGTCGAGGATTGAATATAAATGTCGTTATCGTTATTCTTAAATGTTTATGAAAGATCATTTTTATTTCAAATAGGCCTATCAAAATATACACAGTATATTTAAATATAAAATACCTATAAGTTGAGATTGCGAAATACATAGGCCTAAATACCGTAGGCCTATTTATTCGAATAAAAGCCCTGGATTGTTGAGAAGGGTTTTTGCGGAGGTGTTTATTCGAGCAGTTAGGCTTATCAACAGTTCACAAAAATGAACCATATTCTATTTCAGGTATATATTTATTCAATCAGACATACAACAAAGTAAATTCATTACAAAATTACTTACTTGGGGAGAGCTGACCAGGGACGTAGCCAGGATTTTGAAAGGGGGGGGGGGGGGGGCCGTTAGGCGAATTACGTATG
>NW_022689540.1:180268-181047 GCF_011630105.1 Anneissia japonica | reverse complement strand
AATAAATCAACAATGGCAGATCCAGGAATTCGAAAGAGAGGGACTTTCACAGACCGAGGAACCTCCCACCTCAGCCCCACCATGGTTGGGGCTGAGGTAAGAAAATTTATGATTAGGGCATCTCTAGATGGCCGGAAATCACACTCTCACACTTCAATTTGAATATAATCTCGCACTTTAATTTGAATATATATATATTTTTTTTTCCTTAAAAAATGAAGGTGGGGGGGGGGGCCTTGAATCCAACTCTGCTCAAAACATTCTTTATCCAGAATAGTCATAATCACGAAAAATGTACATGAAAAAGCAGATCACATCCTAAAAACAAACAGCAGTATAGACATACATCAGGAGCCGACTCGATGTAGTTTAATGTCATACCCAGGGAAGGGCACAGATCGGTTTTGAAAGGTGGAGGGGGAGGGAATTTTGTGAGTCGACACCCACCTCAGCCCCACAATGGTTGGTGCTGAGGTGAGAAAATTTGAGGAAATAGTACCTCTAGATGGCCAGAAATGACACTTTTAGTAAAATTCATCATCATCACATCACCATTAATAAAATGAAGCGCCAAAAAAGTGATTTCACAACCACCTCAGGAAATAGTACCTCTCGAGATGGCCGGAAATGACATTTATATAGTAAAATTCATCATCATCACATTACCATTATAGTCAAAATGAAACGCCAACAAATTTCTCATGATCTTTTATCAGGGATCTACTTAATATCCAGGACAACTTAGGCCTAATTATAGCTTACTAAGCTTTAACTATATA
>NW_022689540.1:173918-178410 GCF_011630105.1 Anneissia japonica | reverse complement strand
ATTAATGGGGCAGCTGACTCTCAATGAGTTATAGTAAAATTTTGCTTAAGCTGCCCCTGACCATAATTTTTGTTGTACTGTACCTTTTGTAAATGTGTATTGGTCGAATAAATAAATGAAATGAAATGTATTAGCTAATTTTGGAGAGCGCCACCAGCGTCGGTATATATAGAGAAACTTTTAGATCCTTCCATGATCCTTCTATTCCAAGAAAAAGTATATTAGGAAACGCCAAGCAAATAGGTAATATGGAACGCCATTGGTGCCAAAATCGATTTTCCCAGCTTTTTTACTGATTAAGACAAAGATTGGGGACTGGAACCCAGTCTAGCTTACAGTAAACCGTCAAACTAGCGTAATGTAACCATATTTAAACTCTAATTTAACAAAAACATTAAGATACTTATTAGTCCACTTTTTAAATAAAGTTGTCTGAAGATTAACTACAGAATTCACAGTACACTGTAGTTAATGTGTTATAGGTTGTAAAAACTGTATTGAGTTAAAAAAAAATATTTCGATTAAAAATATCTTTCGCTTGACATTAGGAATTAATCATTTGTGAAACAAAATGGTAGGCTATGTCAAGTGTTCTATTGAACAGTGGCAGATTCAAGGGGAAACCCAGTCAGCACGGGACCCCATCCCATTTTTGGAATGGAGAAAACAAACAAAATTGTATTCAACTTTTAATCTGAGAGTGCCATTTCCGGCCATCTAGAGGTGCCATAATCATCAGTTGTGGGGCTGAGGCGGGTGGACATTCTATTTACGCAAGACTCTCCTTGGAACCCCTCTATTTCGACTTCCTTTAACCGCCACAGTTGGAGTATCATTTCTGAGCTACATAGAAGGGTAATTTTTATCCATCGGGGGAAAAGTGATTTTAAGTCTAAGAGTGTAATTTCCGGCCATCTAGAGGTGCCATAATCACAAATTTTCTTACCTCAGCCCCAACCACGGTGGGGCTGAGGTGGTATAGATTCTCCGTCTGTTGAAGTACTCAGTGGCGGATTCAATGGGACCCAGCCGCCCCGCCCCCAGCCTCCTAAATTGTTCAATAAAAAAGATGGAGATATAAAGATAATTATATTCAAATTTTATGTCTGGAAGTGCAATTTCCGGCCATCTAGAGGTGCTAGTAATCACAAATTTTCTTACCTCAGCCCCAACCATGGTGGGGCTGAGGTAGTCTGGAACTTCTATCTGTGAAAATATCCTCCCTGGGCCGTTTTAATTCGAATTCCTGGATCCGCCACTGGAAATTACAACAAATATGAAATCATATTTCAGTAGCTTGATGCCTATAAAATAATTTATAAAATTCACCAAACTTCGTAATATCCGTAGCTTCCAGGGGGAGGGGCCCTTGGCGGCCCCCTGGCCCCCAGCCTAAATGCTCGCTTCGCTCGCATACTCGACCTTATTAAATGTCCAATCCCCACTTTCAAAAACGTTCCGCCGCCGTTGCGCAAATGTTGTTTATAAACTCACCAATCGACCATATTTATTTTGGTCACGTGGATAACTTAACGCTGATTAACGCACTCTGTTTACGTTAATTTTCGTTGTCAACGAAGTCTATTTAACGAACCAGTCGAATGAAAATAATACTCAAAGAAAATTCGTACTCAACGAAATGAACCAGCCGAAAAAGCCCATTGTCTCATCACCTGTTTATATTTATTGTTATTTGATATTTCTTGATAACCATTTTCAATGTTAATTGTGAATCCCATTTGGCCGAGTTGATGAACAAAGAGAGGTTTATTTTAAAGATTAGCAGTTAGGCTACATTCGGATGAAATATATTGTTCATGATAGTTACCCTTAAAAAAAATTATGAAGACACATTAATGTAAGTTTGTACCATAATTATTTTGTTTCTTTGTAGGCCTATATATTTTGTATCGAGTCCAGCCTGTTATTCTACCTATGTTGGTCGAGGATTGAATATACATGTCGTTATCGTTATTCTTAAATTTTTATGAAAGATAATTTTTATTTCAAATAGGCCTATCAGAATATACACAGTATATTTAAATATAAAATACCTATAAGTTGAGATTGCGAAAAAATAAAGGAAACATAGGCCTAATTAAATACCGTAGGCCTATTTATTCGAATAAACGCCCCCGATTGTTGAGAGGGGTTTTTGCGGAGGCGTTTACTATTCGAGCAGTTAGGCTTATCAACAGATCACAAAAATGAACCATATAGGCCTTATATGTTTACATTCGCATAGAAGTGAAATGGACAATGGTGTAACAAATCTAAAAGGCCTGTATTTGAATTACACAACCACAGGGGTGGCAACCAGTGAGGAGGGGGAGGCGCCTGGGACCAGGGCCCCCTCGGAGAGAGCTGACCTCCGTCAGGGAGAAAAACAACCATTCGTGGGGGGAAAAACAAAATTATATGTATTTTCTACACATCAGCTGACTCTAAAATCGATTAAACAAGCCTTTGAAACCCCTTCAGTGGTTCCAAACCTGGGGTGCGCGGACCCCCTAGGGGTCCGCGAAAAATATTGTAGGCCTATTGCTCTTACCTAGATATTGAATAAATTTAACAATTCAGGACGGATTCATAAATTTGACAAAATTATAAGTAAATCGGGGAATGACAGAATATTACATTCAAATTTTGAGTATGACAGTGTCATTTCCGGCAACTACAAGTGCCATAAACTTAAAATTTCCTACCTCAGTACCAACCAGGGTAGGACTGAATCTGTAAAATTTACTGTTTGTACCCCTCCCCTTCTGTCTATGTCAAATTCCAAGATCCAAGATCCAAGTCGTAATTTGGCGAATCATCTTTTATCCATAATCTTATTGCCGGAATATCGTCCATGAGTCTCTCCAAATTTTACACATTAAAAATTAAATGGGGATGGGATAAAAGAAAATTACCTTCAATTTTTTTAGTCTGACAGTGCCATTTCCGGCCATCTAAAAGTGGCAGAGACAAAAAATGTTGTATCTCAGCCCCAACCATGGTGGGGCTGGGGGGTTTCTAATTCGAATTCCAGGATTCGCCACTGTTTAATGTTGTATTTTTGTGGCGAATCATCTTCTATCTGTAGGCCTAATCTTATTGTTAAGATGTGGACAATGAGTACGTACTATTTAAACAAGGGGGTCAGTGATTTTGGCATGTCCAGAGAGGTCCGCGAATGCAAAATAAGGTTTGGAACCACTGTCCTAAATTGTCAACATTTGAGCGACGCCCGACCACGCCCACTTTTCTCTCGTCTTGGACATCTACCCCCTCGTGTGGGACATCACCCAACCGACCTCGGACCCCCACGTCGGGCAAATGCTGGCGCCACCACTGCACAGCCAGACTCCATAATGGATGTGAAATTTAACATTCCACAGAACCACTGGGAGATGAGCTCCAATCCAAGAATATGAAAAACAAGAATTAAGGGTGTGGTTACCGGCTTTTGGAAATCCCACAAGCTTATGAATGCAACTGAAAATGCAAATCTCACACTACATGCCAGTATCGTCGGCTCCTGGGAGATAAAAGTTGTCCCGGTTCTGGAAGAGAAAAGGCGTGATATAAAAAGATGTCTGATCTTTAAATTACCCATTGATCAACAAAATATAATACATTTTTCTTGCTCCAATTAAAGACCACCTCAAATTTAAGACCAGTCTTCTGCAGCTCCAGTTGAATGCCTATCTTTTATCATTAGCTCCCTCTAATTTATAGAGGGAGATAAATAGTGATCTTAATGCAATTGTTTCTAAAATAAATGTTATTGTATGACTTAAACATAAAAAGAAATGGTTTATTAAGAATCAGTAACAACATACAGTAATCCATTGTAGATACCCGGAAATGGCATTCTCAGACCTAAATTTTATTATAATTTTCATTTCTTATAGTTTATATTTTTTTATATTTTGGAAAAAAATTAGGGGGAAAGCCAGGCCGGCTCGCCCAGCCCAACCCCCTTGAATCCGCCACTGGTATCCGTTTCATCGGCTGTACAATTATTAATAACGGCTATATAAAATTCAATTGACTACCAGTAACTAGAATTTTTAATTTTTTTAAATTAGGAGAAACCGGAATCTATATATGCAGATAATATTATTAAACACTAGTATATATGGGTCTTATATATAGGCCTAATAAATCGTTTATAGTAGAAATTGTGCACTTCGGAGTAAAATATTGGCCTTCCAATATTTACACCAACGCCAAATGTACATTGTTTTCACAATAAATTGGGACTGTTTGTTGACGGTTTGTACCCATAAAATCGAAGGAGTGGTTACTGAGATACGAAATGTAACAAACAATTGCGTTTTTTTTCTCTGTTTTGGTACGGAAATATGTACTGCACTGGTAACAGAGCACAAGTGAATAGACAAAATTCAAAAGTCGTAATTTAGATTTGTTTTTTAAAACTATAGACGATTGGTGAAAAGGATGTGTATAAGAGACAGACTGTATTGAGTTAAAAAAAAATATT
>NW_022689540.1:168906-173679 GCF_011630105.1 Anneissia japonica | reverse complement strand
TATATAATATATAAACTTTTGACAATCTGAGTTTCCAATGAGTATTTGCAATAAGTTATCAAATAATGATTTTATATATGATTTTTGAATTGTAGTAATATCGCTTACATTGCTGTAAAAATGCCAACTGGTTATGTTTTGAGTGTTCAGGTAATGTATTTCCGATTTTAAATAAAATTGAATTTAGACATGCAACTCAAATATTTTTTTCACGATCACAAAGTAAATAATAAGAGAATATCATTGGTTTTTCACTCTTTGATGTTTTCTTCAATAATTATGACTACGACAATGCCGTTCATCCTCAAAACAATTATATATGCAACTATGATCTCATTGATACATTTAATTACCAACAATGCATCTTCATTCAGTCTTTTTATGAATTCCCAGTCTTGTTAATCACTTACTGATTTATTAAGTAGTCTGAATCATAATGTTTCTTCAATTTGTTTTACAGGAACATTTTTCAACGATAAGAAAACTGATTTCTCATTTTATAACATTCCATGATATTCTCTTATACATTCGTCAAGATCAAATAGAGCAGGTGTTGTCATATTCCCAGTCCACTCTCCAATATTCCCTTCATAATGACCCCTCCCCTGTAATGTCTTCAAAGTGCGGAATCTGTCTTATTGAAGTCAAAGCTGAGCCTAAGATTATTATTTTAGGTGCAGTATATCGTTTGCCTGAGTTATCCTTAGTTACAAACTCTTCTCTTCTCTTAGACATCATGAATAATGAAGACAAAATGACATATTTCTGGATATAAATTTACTAAAATGTAGCATTCACAAACAAACTTCATGTAAATTCTGTGTGGTGTACCGCGATGTTTCATACTTGGCCTTTATTACATTTAATGATCTTCCAAACTCCTCTTCTCTTTAATATTTTGTTCTGTTTGTGGATGACACCAATATCTTAGTGTACATCAAACACTAAACCATTATTTTATAAATGTAACGTTCTCAACATTTTTGACTTAAAATATATTTTACAAACTTATTCCTTTAAGTACCACTTTAAGAATAACACATTACCCTCACATATTCCTTCATTATTTCCTGAACAACCATCTGATGTCCATAGCTACAAAACCAGATTTGGAAAATGTAATGTTACATCTGAAAAATATATAACTTCTGCCAGGAAATAATCTACGATATATTCTTTAATGGTCCAGTGAAAATATTTTATTATACAAATTATCATTAGCTTATTGTTAAAGAAAAATGATGACACTTGGTTGCAGCATATCTGTATTCCTTTTAACTGGACTACCTCTAATTATCTGTAGTCCATAATATGGTTTTCATGCCACTTTAATGTATTTTTTTCATCGTATTTTTTACTTTTTTTCTATTTTGTTTCTTTTTGTAACTCTGATTTTAACCGGTGACCATGCCATAAAGTTTGTTTTCAAACCTATTTTGGTGTCCATCCACACACGTTTATTTACTTATTTCCCCACCCCTCCCCCCAATCCTTTGTTTTAAAATTATTTATAAAATATATTGCATATATTACTTTAAATTACTATAATTTTGAAAAACAATGAACAAACAAAAACAATTCCACTGTAAGTGGTCATCCTACAACATGTCAAATGCAAAACAAACATCAATTCAAAACTATCATTACTGTAATAAAATTTAAAGTAGAACACTAAAACTTTTTTTTTCTCTTTTGTGGGGTAACCACCACCACCTTTATTCATTTTTCATACAATCAAGACAGTTTGATATTTCTCCATTTTTCTGGATTTTCATTTTTATGTACTTGCACACTTTTTTTTAAAGCTTACATTCTTTTTGTTAAAGCGTATCTTTGGATAATAACGCACTCATTTCTATAAAATAGTTAAATATAATAAAAGCATGAAATAAAATTTTATATAAAAATCATAAAAATTATATAAATAAATGCTTTTTACATATCACTTACTGACTATCACTGCATTCTTTTTTTTTTTGCTTTTTTTAATTTTTTTAATTTTTTTTTATTTTTGAGGATTGTTATGATGCACATTATAATATATATATATATATATATAAAGCATGAAATAAAATTTTATATAAAAATCATAAAAATAAATGCTTTTTACATATCACTCATTGACTATCACTGCGTTATATCTGAACAAGATACAATAATGTTTGTACCTTTTTTTGTTTTCTTTCTTTTTTTTGTTTTTTGTTTTGTTTTGTTTTTTGTTTTGTTTTTTTTGTTTTTTTGTTTTTTTTGTTTTTGATTTTTGAGGATTGTTATGATGCAAATTATAATACTGTACTGTTGTTGTTTAATTTTAGTTTTACAATAAATTTAATAATAATTAACTTAATTAAATAAATAATTTTATACCATTGTAACCTGTACTATTTTTAGTTCCATTTAATTCAAAGCAACATATATTTCTTTTTACAGTAATAAATAATATTGTGGAAAAGGCAAATTTCAGTAAGTAAAGCTATTTTAAAGCTGCCAAACAATTTAAAATAAATAAAGAAAAATCTAATATCTATCTAAAATCTAATATATATATACTGTCTCTTATACACATCTAGATGTGTATAAGAGACAGGTTAAGTACAGACTCGGAAAGGAAACAATGTCCTTGGGTTATGTTTTTATTGGAATTAAAGAGTTTAATAAGCTGTGATTTCTTAATTAACAATGAAAAAGCAAAAAAGAAATGGTCAATGATTGACCTTAACAGAATGAAAAAATATTATATTGGTTAAACTTGGTGAAAAAAATTTCACCATATTATAGTCTGAAGGGAAACTATTTCGAAAAAATAATGTAGCCTATAAATATTGTATATACACTGTAGTGTTTATAAATACAAGCGAACAAACTTTAAAAAAATAGGCTTAAACAAAAGCTTGACCTTTTATTATATTCTTTATTAAAATGACAGAAAACAAATAGAAAAAATGGCATGGTAATTGTACACCTTGACCGATGTGCATAAATTTCAAGTGAAAGTAAAAAGAAAAAAGAAAAAAAAAATTGTTAAAGATATTTTAAGAAGCCATATTGAACAACTCTTTACAAATTATACTGTGAATGCTGAACTTATGAATAAAAGTGGGACGACCCCACAAAAGAGAAAAAAAGATACTTAGAAATTATTGGAATTAGGCAAGTTTAACTGTATAGCATAATCGCTCCTGTAAAAAAAAAAATTATATAACCGACCTACTCAGACTGAAATTATATTGTAGTAGCATACAATATGATTATGAAGCATAATGTATTTTTTATCTAAAATAAAAAAGGGAAAAAATGTTACAACTTGTCGTATAAAATCTATTTTTTATTTTATTGTCAAACAATCGTCCAACAGGAATGCATTGTTCCAAATTACAGGTGAAAAACATAAAAAATATAATCAAAATTATGAAATCACAAGATATAAATACATTTTAAAATATTATTACTATAATTTTATTGATAAAATTCATCGGTTTTCCAAATTAATTGTAGAAGAATATATATTATAAAATCTATATTAATATTAATTACTTAAATATAATAATACTTAAATTTAAAATAAAAATCAAATGAAATTCCAGTATTGTACATTTATAATGTATCATATTATGTTGAGTATGAATTGAAATTATATAAATATCCTATACATAGGCCTATGTTTCCTACTTAAAAAAAAAAGAATTTTTTACACAATATTTGAGTTCAACACTTTCATGACATTAATAGTTAGATAGAATTAGCTATAGTCTATATTAACAAGTCATTGAGAAGAGTAAAAAAAAAAGAAAATAAAAAAAAGGTGAATTATCAAAACATGTCACCTGCTCTCTCCTCATCTCACTTAACCTCTTTGTGTGTCATGAGGCACATAAGGTCAAAAATCATAATAGTAATGCAGTATAATTGTAGGGTTTACTGTACACTAATGTAATTGATGTATTGATGAATGAAAGAGGTAGTTATGTTATGTGTCATCACCAGGAATGAGCATACTATGGAAAAATGAAGAAGATAGACCTAGTAACTTTGGTTCATCTCCCAGAAATTCCACATTTTCTCCCATCTCCCAGAAATTCCACATTTTCTACCAGAATTTGAATTTCTCTTGGATTTTTCTCTAGGATTTAAACAAATTTTCACAATTGTAGTTTTTCTAAAGCTAAATATTCCCATTCTTGTGCATTTAATATGATAGTTATACAAGATTTATTGAACGTTCTAGGCAGCAATAAGGTATTAACAGAGACCTAAACCTGCCTAAGCCTCTTAGTGTTTATATTGAACATGGCGAATAATTTGTACACATGTATTTGTACATGTGTTTCAGCTAATACAGGCGTAGCAAGCCTCTGCATTTCCCACACAACAAATTCTCCAGGTATTTGAATTTCACAATTTGGGATCCCTGTCCATCAAATCATATAACTAACCAGTTAAAACAGGGCTAGGAATGCAAGCTTGACCAAAAATGCATGCATTTACGCTATTTTTGTTGTGATCCTGTACCAATAGTATAAAAGGGGAGGGGCTCAGAGGTATGGTCCATGCTATACCTCTTTACAGAAAGTTTGAAAAAAAAATTATTATTTCACGAATAATCAAAATCACAATTGTCAAACAAATATAATATATTTTCCGCTACTTACCACTAACTGGACAACATCAGCAATGGTTGAATCTTCATGGACTCCAAATGGCACTCTTTGATCCTCAAACTTTACGACAACATCCACTATATTTTAGAAAAATGCCATAATAAACGTTATTGTC
>NW_022689540.1:160990-168251 GCF_011630105.1 Anneissia japonica | reverse complement strand
TAATAGTAATAATAATAATAAGGAACTTGTAATTTCACTCTACAGGCTGTTTCATGCACTAGGCAATCTTCAGGAGTGATTTGACGTGTATATGTAGAGTTGGGCCGGTGTAGATGCAAATTAGGTATTATGTGTTTTTGAGTAGGAATTTGGCACGGTGACTGCATTTTGAAAGGAGTTCGTGCCTTTTGTTCAAAGTAGATTGTTTGTCTGCATAAATAATATGAAACTTTTCTGCGTGGCAGGAAACCAAAATGTAGAATAAAATTAACTTACCATATGGATTTACTCTGTGGTCTGGTACCTATAATGAAAAGTAAATAGATTATAATATGTTGGTTTTATATACTAAACCAAACTAGGAAATTCTACTTTTCTAATACAGTACTGTAATGCAGACATGTATTCATTTTATTATTTTCGTAATTATTTTGCTTATCATTATTATTTTTGACTTTATTACTGCTATTTGCACTAAGTAATGCGGTGAAATTTTTTTCAGTTGTGTATTTCACTAAAGAAAGTTTCTGGTTAGAAGCTTATCACAAGGACAACGGACATGCACTCATCAAAAAAAGTTAACCAATTGTCTGCAGACCTACTCGACAATATTGTTGCAGCAGTCACACATGAGATAAACACAAAGTGCTCTACAGTATTATGGTGTACCATAATACTCTATGCCCTCATTTGGAATATTTCCTTTGAATAAATGCCCCCCCAAAATGACTGCAAACTAATCTAATGGAGGAAACAACGCACTAACATATTTTGACGGTAATTATGTGTAGCAGCTGCACATTTACAGTGAAAGTAAGGGCCATTTATTTGAATATATACGTATCTTTTTTACATAAAAAATATAGATTATAGTGACCTACAGTAATACTGTACAGTACATGCATTTAGTACATGTACTGTGACATTGAATATTTAGCAGGTTGTTCCAACAAAGCTGAATGCTGCTCTCTATTGAGAACATAAATGGAACACGAGAGAACATAAATTAACAATATTGTTTTCTTACCAGTCGACACAGGTGTTGGATGAATCTCCAACATACTGCTGCACTGGCTTCGGCCTCTCTCATCCTACTGCTAATTGTTTCAAGCGAAATATTATGACTGTTATATGACATCATGACATGGACTTCCAACAATCTGTTAAAAATGGAATATACAATCTTTTAAACAAAATTATAATCAAATTTATTAGGGAGCACATCCTGGGTTCAAATCCTGCAAAAGTCATTATTTCTCATGTACAACAATTTAAAGCCTGCTGCACACAAAGAAAATTGGCTTTGCAAACTGGAATAATTATTTTCAACTGGAAAGGTCAAAACTTCACCAAACATCAGCAAAGTCTGCAAACTCTTCTTCATGGCTGTTTGAAGAGGTGTGTTTATCATCTTTTTCGGTTGGGTTTTTTTTTTTCAATGCCTTTACCATGAGTTCTGGGATTGGAATGATAATTGATTTTATTTATTGTTTAAAAAAAAAATTTAAGTAAGTGGTTACTTCATTAAATATATTCATATGAACAGCCCTTTTTGGGCTGAAATGTTAAATGAACCAATTCACACTGTCAATAATGCAAGCTGAGTTATGTATCAAACATGGCTGTGGTGAGCGTGTGGCTTGAGCTCCCGACCAAAAATTCCATAACCAGAATGTAAACTACAGCGCCAGCATCCTTCCTCAAACCAGCTATATATACAGTATTTTAATTAAATTAATTTTAATTTAAACATTTATATAAGGCACATTTCTACAACATACATCATAATCAGCAGCGTTTTACATAATCTGTCCCTGGTCATTGGATCCGCACGCTAAGTGTTGCTGCTGTATTCAGCGCAGGAGCAAGCAACCCCACCAGCTCCCCTTTTATACTCCTGGGTGGAGAGAAGCAATGCAGATAAAGTGTCTTGCTCAAGGATACAAGCGAAATGCACAGCGAGGGATTGAAACCCTGACCTCGAGGTTGGGAAACCAAACCTTTCACACTGCACCAAACCTCAGTATATAGCAAATGTAATAAAGAAAACAGCAAGAAAGCACTTTCATTGCCCCACTCTTCAACACCTCTGAAGCCCCAAAAGTTAGGATCTGTCAAGTGCTTCAGGCTATACACGGCTTAGAAAAAAGAGAAAAAATTAAATTTTCTCGTTCCTAAGGTGTGAGTTAAAGAAAATTATACAACACAGTATTAAGTATGGAATCAAATATTTTAACCAGTTAACAACTTACGCTTTATAGGTCTCAATAAAATACCAGTAGAGCACCATGAACAGCAAGAGGAGGTGGAACACTAGAATACTCCTACGATAGGTTGACAGAGATCTCTTTCTATCACCTCCACAGCCACCAGACGCACCATCGAATGCCTTAACACTTTGACCAGAGTTTCCCCTAGCATTTTTGTTCTGGATGCTTGACCCTCTTGTACCATTCTTGAAAATAATTGAAATATCACAATATGAATGTCACTAAATCAAAACCTACCTACCACTGCTTCTCTAAAGTGATAGTAAAGAATATTTTTAAAATTAGTAGAAAATTGGCTATGTCAATAACATGTTATTGCTATTGTGCTCAAGTTATACAGTATCTTACAGAATACCAGTCAATTTCAGCGGATGCCACTTCAAGCTAGTTCGAGTGATAACATGCCAGTTCGAGCGGATGCATTAGTGCAAACTATAACAATGGCGAATTTATCCAAAACATTTTTTTTAAATTGTTTTAATACTAACATGCGCTGTGTAACTAAGGTTTTGAAAGGTTTTTGCTACTTTTAATAATTATTTCATGTTTGAATCATAGTCATAACAAGCACTTATATCAATTATTAAATTACGAAAGTTTCTAAGATTTTGTAGTAAAAGAAGTAAATTATAATTATGATTGTAATTTAAACTGTAATTAAGTTTCAACTGCATTTTATATTGTAACTGTATTTGTAAAATGAATATAAATGTATATTTGTAAATGGGTAATTTTCCCCATATAAATGTAACATACAAAATATTACGTCAAATATTCATTTAATATATTTTGTACAAATATCAGTGGTGTACTGTATCTACAATAGAAATCTTTAAATGGGGGAGGGGTGAAGCTCAATGATTAAATGAGGGTGTGGTAGCTCACAAAATATGATGATATGAGGTGATTTTTATGCACAAGTTTTTTATTTGAACATTAGGGGATGCCCAGAATCCCCTGAATAAGCCGTTGCCAAATATGCATAAGAATAAAAAATCTATCAGCAGAAAAAGGCTATTATAACAAATAATAATTATTTATCAAAAGGAAACAGAAATTTGAACATGAAGAGGGCGAAAAACTATCAGAATTAATGTTCGGTCAAAATAAGAAATTTGCACAAGTTATTATTCGCAAAACTGGATCCTTTTACGCTCGAAATGGCATCCGCTCGAAGTAGCATCTGCCCAAATTTGAAAATCGCTTGAAGTGGCATCCGCTCGAATTGACTGGTTCCCATCTCATAGATTGCTAATGATCCCTATTGTAGTAAAGTAGATATGGGTGTGTTATGAAGGGGTTTCAACATTTTAAAGATTACAGATTATGTTAAAAAAATGGGAACATCACGGAAAACAATAAATGAGAATTAAGAGCGAATTCTTTTCTTATGAACAATATTCAAATTCCTCTGTAATTTATCATTAAATTACAGAAGATTACATGAAACTAACAAAATCAATAAATGAAATGTTAGGCATAATATACAGTGAATATTCTGATCAGATTTTAAATTCTAAATACAGTATTGGGAAATGTTGGAAAAACTTATTATTGAACAAAATCATTTAAATATTTATTTCAACCGTACTCTCGCGAATAAGCGCCCCTCTCGAATAACCACCCCCTCCTAACATGAAAATTTACTTAAGCGCCTTGTTTGAATGAACGCCCCCTCATAAGATTTTCTTTTTAGCAAGTCAATAATCCAATCAATCCTGGGATTGTGGTTGTCATGATTTGAGCTGTAGAGTGGAAACATTATTCTTCGGTCAATATCAAAATGAGGATATTTCTCTTGGACAAATGAGATACACACAGTATATTTCCAACTTTACTTATTTGTCTATGCCTAGTCCTACTCCTCTTTTTCTTTTTCCGACCTTTAGCACGTTCTCATCTGAGTTTTTCAAGAAAAAATACAATGATCCTGCCATCCTGCTAATCTCAATCGGCCGATGGCCAACAAGCTAACACCCACCACCACTAATTGCATCTGCTATTTTGATGTTATGTAAATATTCACGCATTCTTGTCATGAGCCATGTTTTCTGGACGATTATCTTTTCTAACCACCTTTCGTAATATCCTTATATAATCTTTTTTCATTCAAAAAGTGCCTCTTGAATTTAATAATTTCCCATAAGAACCTCTCGATTTTCATCTATTTCCATAAGCACCCCCTCAATTTCCACTCTGTTTTCATAAGCGCCCCGTTTGAATAAGCGGCCCTCAGAAAGTGCAAAAAAATTTTAAGTGCCCGGGCGCTTATTCGCGCGAGTACGGTACTGTACCGTTTCAGAAACTGAAACTCTGCAAAACTGTGAAACTCCAAAAGCAGCCTGCACTATACATAGCCCTGAAAAAAAAGCAAATTGAAGTATTACTAAAATTGAATTAATAAAGAATATATATGCCAGTAGACATCAAATATTATTATCTTCAACAATGAAAGCAAAATATTTTGTGTAAATAAATTAAATTTAAAGACCATTATTGGGATTAGGGTTCCCATGGTATTTGATTTGAATAATATAGGTAATAGACTTAATTTGGCATCACAGAGAAGTGGTCTTAAATTAGAGGTAGACCTGCATATTTTTTTTTCTTGGAGCTTTTAAAAAAAAAACATAACTGGACTAATAAAAAAATTTAACAATTTGGTCCTAGATGAGCTCTAGGATGTTTGGGTTGGCCCCTGAGAACCTGTTCTGCTGCAATCTACAGGGATAGTTGTCATTTATTTATTCAAATAAATGACAACAATTTAACAGCATAACATTTAATAAATCCTTGAAAATAAACAAATAAATTTGTACTGTTTGTGAGTTTCAATCCGTTACTGTCTGAAGCCTATCATACTCTAGCCGAATTCTAGCCCAAGCTCCTGGCCTATCTAGCCTAGGATCCTTGCCTTTGCCTGAGTAGTGACAGTGTTCTTTGCTTCCCCCTACTAGCCCTAGAGTATGTTGATTCCGGGCTAGGCTCAGCCTAAAACTAAGGCCTAGGCCTAGTCGTCGCCTTTCATGATCAAAAAACCTTAAAATCTTATTATTCGCAACAAATTGCCGATTTAACTGGAATACTTGAAAAATAATTTGGCGACATGCTCGTATAATTTTATCAGGCTCCATTGGCTAACATACAAGCCTACGGCGCTAATGAACTTTTGCACACCCCCTCCAAAATCAAAAGCTACTATATAAATTACTATTAAATATTCATAGACATGCATAAATGGCTTTATATTGTCGATTTACCGTAAAAATACGCTATTTTAAGCCTCTATTATAAGTAAAAATCTCGTTTATTCTCACACTCGACGTCCTGCTACTTCGCCGGCCACCTCGTTAATAAATGGTTCAGGGTTGCCAGATAGTCGACAGGCTTCACGGCCAAACACACGCCATCTCACGGCTAAATTCGGCCAAACTTTTTTTCGATATCGGCCAAAATTCGGCCAGATTTTAATCCGATTACTAGACAACAGTGGGTACATTCATTTGAAATACTACAAAAATTATACGAAAATCAGCGGTCATTCGTTTGAAATTCAAATGATATACACAAAACAATGTTAAAAATAAATAGCCTATGTTCTTTAGTTGCTGGCATGCAGGCCAATTCAGGGGCAAATCCAGAGATGTCCGAAAGGGTGAGGGCCGGAGCCGAAAAAAGGGGAGGAGGAGGGGGGACGAAAGTGGGTCCGATCGAGATAACACCATCTTAGAAGAAATTTGTCCTTTCTAGACGCCCGAAAATAGCCTGATGCGTTTGGGCGATCAATTTTTTTAATTTATTTTTTATTTTTTTACCACCCTTAAACCCACCTCTGCTTTAAAACCACAATATTAAGATTGATCTAAATTTGATTTAAATGTATTAAATATTAATTTACATTGTAGTCGATCTATAGCAACAATTTTAAGGGCCTGTTATTGGCAAATCCGTGGCTATCTTTAATTAGAATGAATGTTACATAGTTAGGTAACACAAACTGGCGTTAAAACAAACCTATGAAAACTTTAATAAATACTTTTTATAACTTTTTAAACTTTTTCATTGTCGCAGTACTTAAAGCAATAAATCAATGTTGCTATCAGAATTATCTTCTTCATTCTGATATGCAACCTAACTCCAGTCTCTCTGCAAAACTTGCTTAAAATTGGAGGTGCCATCGGACCCGAATGATCACATCGAGCATTTGTATATGGCGCTCTACATAAAGAACACTGCGGCACCTCATGTGGGCAATAATAAATTAATTAAAGTACAGTATTTAATTTATATTCAAAAGAAATTCAAAAGAGATAGAACCTCCACTAATAAGATGGAACATATACAAAGACACAATATATGGTACAAACTTGCAATGAATTGTCTTCATAAAGCTTAAACGAGGATAAACTTCATAAACAATATATTTCATCCGAACAATTTAAATTATTAAATGTCATCTTTTAAATAAACTCTCATACGTCAAATCGGCTGAACCAGGGAGCATAGATTGAGTGGTTAGTGCAAGTACAAGGTAAAAGATTAGAATCAAATATAGAATTTAAGCTAACAAAAACAAAATATCCAAAACAAGTATACGTTATAATTAGGCCTATATTGAAAAAAAAATGTAAACTTTTCAAAAATTCGACCAAATTCGGCCAAATATAGTTTGGCCGTGACTTTTCAAATGCTACGGCCAAACAAATTTTTATACGGCCAGATTTGAGGAATCTCTGGCCGTCAAAAAGGCCAAATGGCAACCCTGAAATGGTTGGCAGAAACATGTCAGAATTTCGAAATCGTCTGGAAAAAAGAGTCTACCAAAATGAATTCCTAAAACTGGTAGCTTAGGGGGTCTCAATTTTACACTGTGCGCTACATATACCCAGTTTGGTTCAAATTGCGCACAGTTGATAAGAAATAAGATGCACTTAATCAGTGGCGTAAAAAAGTATTTTTCATTGGGTGGGGGGATGTTTGGCGTGTTAGCC
>NW_022689540.1:157960-160959 GCF_011630105.1 Anneissia japonica | reverse complement strand
CCCCTCCCCTGACGGTTTTTACCGGGCTGACCAAGCCGTCGTACCGGGCTGGGTAATAAGAGAAAAGAAAGAGGGGAGAGGGAGGGAAAGTGGAAGAAGAGGAAAAGAAAAGGAAGAAAAAGAAGAGAAAAATAAAGATGACCAGACTCACAACACCATGCAACCCCTTCTCCACTTCAAAAACTGTCATAACTCCTTTGATCTATGCTGGCCGATGGCGTAACCACTGGGGGACAAGGGGAAAATATCTATCTTTGAAAAATCTTCTCCTACCCCTTTATAAATGCCCTTTTCATCCCTGAAAGTGCATAAAAACCTC
The DNA here is from genome assembly GCF_011630105.1 of Anneissia japonica. NCBI lineage: Eukaryota > Metazoa > Echinodermata > Crinoidea > Comatulida > Comatulidae > Anneissia > Anneissia japonica. Next base: position 160,640 of record NW_022689540.1, on the reverse strand, counting down.
AAATTTCGCGCGCTTCGTGCGCATTTCTTGTTAAAATGGGCCAATTTCCTAAAAAAAATTGCACATTTTAGGGAGTTTTGATCAATTCCAACGAAATTAGAATTAAAAACACCGGGAGACAAGGGGAAAATATCCATCTTTGGAAAAAACTTTCCCCACCCCTTGACAAATGCATCCTCTGCTGAGTGCCTAAAATTCTCAAATTCTTTGCGGGCATTTCTTGTTACGGTAGGACAATTTCCTCTATAAATTGCACATTTTAGGGAGTTTTCATCAATTCCAACGAAATTAGAATTAAAAACACAAAAATATTTTGCGCGCTTCGTGCGCATTTTTTAGGTTTATCCTTTGAAGTTATTTAAACACATAATAGTCCCAAACTCAAGAAAGACAAAATTAAGATAGATCGTTTTAACCTAAAAGAAGGGCCTCAATGTGTATTGATGGTGAAAGAATATGTTTGTAATAAATAAAACCATGACGAAAATGCTTATATTTAGTTTCAAACACACGTGTGCGGCCTATCTTATAAATAAAATAAGCCCTATGTCGTATTGTTTTCTATATGGGGAGTGGGGTGGGTACGGTAAATTACTAACCGGGAAAATAAATACCCACTCTGACCCACAAGACCCCTGTTACGCGCGTGGTGTTGGCGCCAATGTGTGCCCTTGTGCGGACCCGGGGATGTGCTCCCTCTGAAGCTGGAAACCTTGTTTTTGCAAAATAAATTGATGCAATTTGCTATTATAGGCCTAATCAATAAATTCCTCATCAACCGATATAACCTTAAACATTCTTGGAATTGACATAACATTACTCAGTCGTACACACCCTTCAGTGTGAAATGTGGCTCTCTTTGCAAGCACATCTAACATCTAAGGAAAGAAGAGCTTAGATTGGTACCAGATAAAATAATTTTGTTATCAACATTAATGCATTATGCTAATTTTCATATTTGTAAGCGCATAAGACAGTGCAAATTATTTCTGTGACAGTCTTTTAGAGTGTGTAAAGCTCAATTTTATCCCATACATAGTCAAAATATTGGGGGATCATACAATGGACCATCGCCCCCCCTTGTCAAATATTTGGTTGGGGGGATATATCCCCCATCCCCCCGGGATATACGCCTATGCACTTAATAAATATGAGGCAATTTAACACTGTGCGCTACTATACCCAGTTTGGTTCTAATTGAACCCATATTGATAAGGAATAGGATGAACTTAATAAGTACGAGGCAGCCAACACACTGTGCGCTACTATACCCAGTTTGGTTCTAATTGCGCACATATTGATAAGGAATACGATGAACTTCATAAATACGAGGCAGTTTAACATTGTGCGCTGCTATACCCACTTTGATTCTAATTGCGCATATATTGATAAGGAATAGGATGAACTTCATAAATACGAGGCAGCTAACACACTGTGCGCTACTATACCATTTCTTTCTTCACGTTACTCTCGATGCGCGCAAACCAGCACCTGCCAAGAAAGTTGTGACTTTTAGAAAATTTAATAACATTGACATCAACATTCTCGATCGGAGAATTGCGCATTCTCTCTCTAATTTTAGTGATGACATGGATGTGAACAACGCAATAACCCAGTACAACAATACACTTACCTTACTTAGAGATGAACTGGCCCCATTAAAATCTAAGACCGTTTCTAATCATGCATCCCCTGCTTGGTTCACCAATAATTGTAGGATAGCTAAACAAGCAAGACGTAAAGCTGAGCGGAAATGGCTGAAATCTCAAGATCATTGTGATTTCGCCGAGGATAAGATCCAATGCAATATTTACCACCGTACGCTTGAAGATTCTCGGGTTTCTTACCTCCAGTCTAAGATCGACGGATGTGGACATGATCAGAGAGCTCTGTTCAAACTTGCCAACAAGCTACTTGGTAGGACAACCGTGGCAAATTTATCACCATCATCCAGTAAGCTTCAGTTGGCTACTGACTTTAACACATTTTTCGTTGATAAAATCAAACGTTTGCGTCAGAGTACCGGTATCTCTATCAAATCTGAAGTTTCATCTTTCACGGCTGCATCGCATCCCTCATGTCATATCACCAAACTTGAAAGCTTTGAGACAATCAGTGAAGACACGGTTGCAAAACTTCTTATACCTATGGCACCAAAATCTTGTGATTTGGATCCTTTCCCTACCAAAATTGTTCGTAAACTCAAATGTGCTGTCTCATTATTTCGTTCTCTTGTCAATTCGTCCCTATCCTCCGGCATTTTTCCTGACTCTTTAAAGATTGGTATTATTACGTCACTCTTGAAAAAATCGACATTGGATCCTCATTCGTTTATCAATTATCAGCCAGTTACTAATATCCCTTTTGTAGCCAAGATCATTGAGAAAGTTGTCTGTTCAATTCTTGTTAAGTTTTTAAATTCCAATAATTTATTTGATTCTTACCAGTCAGCCTTTAGAAAAGCACACAGTACGGAATCTGCTGTAATGAAAGTTAATAATAATATTTTGCAGGCCCTTGACAACGGATATTGTACATTATCAGTGTACCTCGATTTGTCCGCCGCGTTTGATACCATCGATCACAGTATCCTCATTGATCGACTTTCAGCTTTAGGGATTTCTGGTACAGTATTAACATGGTTCAACTCTTACATAAAATCTAGACAACAGTCTGTTAG
>NW_022689540.1:153437-157939 GCF_011630105.1 Anneissia japonica | reverse complement strand
CCAGTCCCAGTGAATTTTGGTGTTCCTCAAGGTTCTACCTTGGGGCCCATTTTGTTCCTTATTTACGTACGTCCTCTTGGTGACATCATTCAGAAACACGGTATTAAATATCACATTTATGCCGACGATACGCAATTGTACACATCTTTTAGTCCGGAGGCTGCCGCAGAGACAGTTCGCAACTTAGAAGGTTGTATTGATGATGTTCATAGATGGCTGTCTATCAATATGCTTTGCTGCAATACAGACAAGACAGAAGTGCTGTATATAAAGCCTAAACGCCGTCTAAATGTACCCATCATTGAAAACATCCGCGTGGGAGACACCTACATCATTCCATCTTCTGAGGTGCGACATATCAGTGTAACGTTTGACTCCACACTATCCATGATTAGACATATTACAAACACATGCAGAGTAGTATCCTTCCATCTCTGCAACATCAAGGCAGTTAGGCGTTTTTAAAATGAAGATGCTACCTCAAAACTTGTACCTGCATTAGTTACATCAAGATTGGATTATTGTAATGGAGTCCTTTACGGAATACCATTACCATCAATTAGAAAGCTGCAGCTATTGATGAACATCGCTGCTCGTCTTGTCACTGGGACACCTAAATTCCATCACATCACCCCTACTCTTCGTCGTCTTCATTGGTTGCCAGTGAAACAGCGTATTGAATTCAAAGTACTTTTATATGTTTACAAATCAATTCACAAGTTATCAACACAATACATTTCCAAATTAATTAAGGTTCGTTCTGCAACTTGCACTCGTTCCCTCCGGTCAACAACTGACTCAACCAATCTTTATTGTCCATCCTTTCGGTTAAAGTCTTGTGGGGAGCGATCGTTTATGGTTGCTGGGCCCAAGTTGTGGAACTTGTTACCTTTATTTATTCGTGAGTCACCTTCTGTCACCATTTTCAAAGAACGACTTAAGACCCATTTATTCTCGTCCCTTTAATTTATTTGTTTTCTATTTCCATGCCAGCTAGCTTTTATTGCTTTAACTAGGATAGGAGGCGTCCGAATCCGAGATGGCCGAGACTCAACAGGTGCTGACTGTAGTTCAATTAGATTGAACCCTAGCCAGCGATGAGGGCGTATCCCCATACTTCGGTTTGGGTGCTGGCATGGTATTCAAATTTCACTTCTTTTTATTTTGTGGTTTTGGTTTCCGTTCCATCTTTACACTTGCCTGATAGCGCTTAGAGACTTTTTGTATTTTGCGCTCTATAAATTAATAACCATTAACCATACCCAGTTTGGTTCTTATTGCCGATCAATTGATAAGGAATACGATGAACTTCATAAATACGAGGTAGTTTACTATTGTGCGCTACTATTCCTAGTTTAGTTCTAATTGCGCACTGTGATAAGGAATAGGATGAATTTAATAAAAAACCGAGACAGTTAACTACTGTGCGCGACACCATGTTTGGTTCCAATTGCGCACAGTGATAAGGCCAAACAAAATTATTTTGTGTTGCCCCCTCCGCGACCAACCAAAATTTATCAAAAAATCGTGTCTGCATTTTTAAAAATTTTTTCACTCAACTACAAATTCAAGAAATACTACTTCTGAAATTAACATTTAGAACATACAATCTAAAACAGACAAGTATTTTCATCAAAATCGGGCCACAGATGCAGGCGTAAAATCCTTAAAATAGAAGGCATAATTTTGAGAATTGAGCGCGACGACGACGATGTATGCACGTAACATCAGATCTCTCGCGCTCATCTGTCAAGCCACAATTAGATCTAGGCCTAGCCTGTTCTTTAACGTGTATAACTAGTGGTTGCTTGAATAAAAAATCGCATTGGCGGATCTACTGGAAAGGGGTCCGGACCCCTCTTGGGCAAAAAAAAAAAAAAATACTTGTGAGTTTACATGGGATCAGAAGTCGGGAAAGCTCATTTTCCGCCATCTAGGAATCAAAAATTTTTTCCGGGGAGGACCCCGACACCCTTTCTTTTTTGCGGAGACCGGATTCATCGATTCATGAAATAAAAGTATACGTATGCAACTACTCACTTTTTGTTTCTGAATAACTACCGGTACATACATAAATACATAATAGGCCTATTTACTGTAATAATAAATAGAAAAAAAAAATTATCGGACCGTTTTCAAAAGATGCAAACCTTGAATTTAGAAGAACTTAAAAGTAATTAATACTCTTCAGAAGTCAGGGATTCTCATTTTCCACCAGCTAGGAATCAAAATTTTCCCGAGAAAAATCCGGACCCCTCCTTCTGTTTGAGGTTCATTGATTTATTGAATTGTTTTCAAGAGGGGGTAAACCAGAACTTTAAATGACTTAGGTCATTTATAAAGACATCTCATAAGTCATTAAAGAAAGTCATTATAAAAGTCGGGAAAGCTCATTCCGGCATCTAGAACCAACATTTTCCCGACCCCCCGGTTCTCTTTGGAAATCATCGATTCATGGGGAAAAAAATACGATATGCAACTACTCAATTTTTATGTATATATACAAACAGGCTATTGACTGTAATAAGGATGAGAGAGTTTACCTGACCGTTTTCAGACAGGCTATCAGGAATAAAAATTCTTTTCCTTTGGGTTCATTTTGAAAAAAAGAATACGTATGCAACTAATAATGTTTTATCTTTATTTGGTATGTATGCCTAACCTATATATCGTTAGACACATTATAGGCCTCTTTGCTGTAATAAAGAATGAGAAAAATTTACATGACCGTTTTTAAGAGGGCATAAAACCTTGAATTTTGACTTAAAAGTCATTAAAAGACACTTCAGAAGTCGGGAGTTCATTTCCCGCTATCTAGGAATCAAAGTTTTCCGGGAAGGACCCCGACCCCCTTCTTTTTGGTGTTTTTTTGAAATATTTTTACCCCAACCCACGAAAATTTCAACGCAGATCCGCCCTTGAATCGTATTAATTAACTTACGGTACACAGGACAACAAATAAATACAGGCTTAGGTCCAGCAATCGCTTTAAAGCCAGAGGGTACATAGCTAGACATTTTAGGCTCCGCTACGGTTTCGGGCCAGCCATAATAACAAAATATTTTTCTTTTCTTTTTCTTTTTATTTATTTATATATTTTTTTAAAAAGTTGAATTCGATTTTATTACATAGAAGGCTCTTGTTTGGCCATTTTTCATAGCCATAGTATGGTTTTGCTCGACCTGTCCGTGCGTGATCGTGTATCGGATGCACAAATTATTTCACATTTCAAAGCCAAATAAATATTTTTTAAACAGATATTTTTCGGTTAAATTATTTAAACATTCACTTGGTTAGTATTTATTCCATCATTACTTTGACTATATTTTTTGTTCGTCAAGCTTGTCATCGTTCAATTGTGGTGCCTACGAGGCCTTATGCCTAGGATCTTTATATTAGGAGGGATTGTAATTTCAGGGCTAACCTATTTCAGGTATTACAAAAAATAAATAAATAAATAAAATAATAAAATCCGACCGACCTACGGTCTTTTTTCCCATATTAAGGGCAACATAATCCCCCCCCCCCACTTTTGTTTTGCCTAATGCCAGGCCCGTATCCAGCTTTTTTAATGGGGGGGGGTGCGTTTTGCGAGCGCAGCGAGCAACCAGGCTGGGGGCCAGGGGGACGCCCAGGGCCCCCGGCCGGGGTCCAGGGGCCTAAGGGCCCGAAAAAACTTGCTTTCTTACGTCCTAGTAGACTAATTTGAAGGCATTTTATCATGTTAATCTCTATATGTCCGTGAACACAGCGATAGGGCCTATCAAAAAAATACCAGCCTATCAAAAAAATACCAGTGGAGGACATGGAGAAACAAGCAAATTGTTTCTCAAATGAAAAATACTACTGTATAAATTCGTAACCATTACGAATAAAAATTCAAAATCAATTCTGCTTTTAAATGAATAATAGCAAAGTTTGATATAAAGAGTGGATTAAAAGCGACTGTAAATGAGCTGATTCAAACAACTAGAAGCATTTAAAACAAATTAATCAACATTTTTAATCTTGGCATCGACAGAAAACATATTATACAGAGGTATAAGCATAATTATACTGTATGTATACGCTATCTATCCATTGAACCCGTGAGGGGTATACTGTATTAAAGGATCATCATGATACGAGTAACGTTGTACGTTTTAATAGCAACATCACTTACATTTTTTTATAAGAGCACATTTTCTCCTTTCTCCCCATTTTTTAACACGTGCGCGCCCCAGCGTTGAGTATACTCGTCTCAGGGTATTTCTGAGAGCGCTAGGAACGATTATACTTGTCTAAACCGGGGTTTCATTCTAGCATTTTGACTTCATTGCTATACACTGACATACCGGCTGGTAGTTAGGGGAAGATACACCTAGACGATAACGTGCATATAGCGTGTGTTTGTTTGTTGTGTTATGTTGCTGGCAGTACAAAAGATTGCGCGTGTGGAGTCAGCGCTCTAGTATTCTTATTGTAACTCATTTGTATATTCATACAATCTCCCCCCTGTACTG